>NC_030684.2:134212773-134512773 GCF_000004195.4 Xenopus tropicalis | reverse complement strand
GTATTAGGCAGTGGGATAAGGGAGCCTTAATCGGCCCATGTATGGGCAGAACAGAGCAGCCTGGCAAACCGATATCTGGCCTGAAATTGGCCAGATCTCGATCGGGCAGGTTAGAAAATCCAGTCAGATCAGGGACCGCATCGGCTCGTTGATGTGGTCCCCGAACCGACTGCCCCCCATAACCACAAATGTAATTCGATCATTTGGCCCCAGGGGCCAAACGATCGGATTATTTTTTTTTTAAGTTACTTGCTACCCGATATCGTCCACCCGTAGGTGGGGATATCGGGTGAAGATCCGCTCGCTTGGCAACATAGCCAAGCGAGCGGATCTTATAGTGTATGGGCACCTTTATTGGCAAAAAGTGATATTTAATCTGCTTTTAGGCTACTTCTGATAGTTACATAGTTACATAGGGTTGAAAAAAGACCATTGTCCATCAAGTTCAACCCATCCGAGTAAACCCAGCACACAACCTATACTAACCAATCTATACACTCACATACATAAACTATATATATACAACCAGTAATACTAACTGTAGATATTAGTATCACAATAGCCTTGGATATTCTGCTTGTTCAAAAACTCATCCAGGCCCCTCTTAAAGGCATTAACAGAGTCTGCCATTACCCCATCACTAAGGAAGGGCATTCCCCAACCTCACTGCCCTCACCGTGAAAAACCCCCTACGCTGCTTCAAATGGAAGCTCCTTTCCTCTAATCTAAAGGGGTGGCCTCTGGTGCGCTGATTGTTTTTATGGGAAAAAAGAACATCCCCCAACTGCCTATAATCCCCTCTAATGTACTTGTACAGAGTAATCATGTCCCCTCGCAAGCGCCTCTTTTCCAGAGAAAACAACCCCAACCTCGACAGTCTAACCTCATAGCTTAAATCTTCCATCCCCTTTACCAGTTTAGTTGCACGTCTCTGCACTCTCTCCAGCTCATTAATATCCTTCTTAAGGACTGGAGCCCAAAACTGCACTGCATACTCAAGGTGAGGCCTTACCAGGGACCTATAAAGCGGCAAAAATATGTTCTCATCCCTTGAGTCAATGCCCTTTTTTATACAAGACAGCACTTTATTTGCTGTAGTAGCCACAGAATGACACTGCCTGGAATTAGACAACTTGTGATCTACAAAACCCCCCAGATCCTTCTCCATTAAGGAAACCCCCAACACACTACCATTCAGTAGATAGTTCGCGTTTATATTATTCCTACCAAAGTGCATAACTTTGCACTTGTCAACATTGAACCTCATTTTCCAGTTTGCTGCCCAGTTTTCCAATTTTGTCAAATCGCTCTGCAAAGCGGCAGCATCCTGCATGGAACTTATAGTTTTGCACAATTTAGTGTCATCAGCAAAAATAGAAACAGTACTCTCTATGCCCCCCTCCAGGTCATTAATAAACAAGTTAAAAAGCAAAGGCCCAAGGACTGACCCCTGCGGTACTCCACTAACCACACTGGCCCAATCAGAAAATGTTCCATTTACCACCACTCTTTGTACTCTATCCTTCAGCCAGTTTTCTATCCAATTACAAATATTATGTTCTAGGCCAATATTCCTCAATTTGATCATTAACCTTCTGTGAGGTACTGTATCAAACGCTTTAGCAAAATCTAAGTAGATGACATCAACTGCCATTCCAGCATCAAGGTTCCTGCTCACCTCCTCATAAAAGGCGACTAAATTAGTCTGGCAAGATTTGTTACGCATAAAACCATGCCGGCACAAACTAATAGTATTGTGAACTGCAATGTATTCAACTATCCTATCCCTTATTACCCCTTCCAGAAGCTTTCCTACTACTGATGTCAGACTAACAGGCCTATAGTTTTCAGGCTGAGAACGAGATCCCTTTTTAAATAATGGCACCACATTAGCAATCCCCCAGTCTCTCGGCGCCATGCCAAACCTCAACGAATCCTGAAAAATTAAGTGAAGAGGTTTGGCAATCACAGCGCTCAGCTCATTTAATACCCTGGGATGAATCCCTCCGGTCCTGGACCTTTGTTTACCTTTACATGTTCAAGTCTCTTTTGAATTTCCTCCTGAGTGACCCATGCGTCAGTAGCTAAATTACTAGCACTGGGTATATTAAAAGGGAAGCCTTCATTATCTGGCTCCTCAGATGTATACAAGATGATACATCCTGATTGCTGGCAATTGCTTGGTTTCCACTTTGATGGGCAATTCTATTATGATTGTTGTCTTCCTATGGGATGTTCCTTGTCTTGCTTTTATTTTGAAGCCTTTGCCACATTATTGTAATGGGCTGTGCAATTTGCGACAGGTTCAAAATTCATCAATGTAAGTCGCCGGTGGGATGGCACACACGGCGACGCGATTTCGCGCAAATCGCCGAAAAAGCCTCGCGAGTCTTTTTCGGCGATTTCCCGAAATCGCGCCACTGCGTGTGCCATCCCACCGGCGACTTACATTGTCGCCGGTGGGATGGCAGGTGAAGGCAACTGGGGGAGATTAGTCGCCCGCGAACAGGAAGATTTGTTGCGGGCGACTAATCTCCCCGTGTGCCAGAGCCCTAACTCTTGTTTGTTAAGCCAAACTCAAACTACATCATGCCATCTGCCTAACGCTGTCTGTATTAAGGGAAATACATGATGAACACTTGTATGCGAGTCCTGTTTTTGCTTGTGCTTTTCCATACACATTTTTGAAAAATGACTCACTGTTGTTTTGTTGTAATTCTCCTCTGCTGTTTTATTTCTTAAAGCAATATTTTCATGGGAAAAAACCCATCAGGTAATAGAGCTTCTCCAGCAACATCCTGTATTGTAATCTGTTTTTCACAAACACAAACTGATTTTTTTATATTTATTTTGAAATTTCCCATGGGGCTAGCCATATTCTTCATTCCCCAGGGTGCCACAGCCATGTGACCTGTGCTCTGATAAACTTCAGTCACACTTTACTGCTGTGCTGCAAGTTACAGTAGATATTCTCCCCTCCTAACAGCCGATCAGAAGAACAATGGGAAGGCAACAAGATGGCGGCTCCCTGACATCTGTATTGCTAAAAATCCAAGTTCCGTTCATGACTCCTCCAGTTACACTGAGTAGGAGAAACAATAGCTTATTTGTTCTATGATGTAATGCTGGCTCCTTCTGAAAGCTCAGACTCAGGCACAATGCACTGAGATGGCGCCTACACACCAATATTGCAGCAAATTTATTGATTCAAAAATAAAATTTAAAATGGCAGAGTGAATTATTTGCAATGTAAACAGTGTCATTTAAAAATAAAATGTATACCATAAAAATCACAACAGTTTCCCTTTAACCTTAGGAGGTTAGCATAATCTTACAGGGCTGCCTGTGGCTGGTAGATCCCTGAACTGGAAAAGGGATGTGGGAAGGCCTTTACTGTGACAGGCCAATATCTCTCATACGGACGTGCAATGAACCAAGACAGACTTTTATTAAAGCAGCTTCTCACAGGGGGCAATGTACAACACTGGGGCACTGGGAACCCGACTTTCTCCAAATAATCAGTTACACAAAGAGGATCCTCTCTCATCCCCTCTCTCTTTCACAGCATTCCCTCTCTCTGCAAAAGCCTCCAGTGAAGCTGTCATTTAGAAGCCGGGACCGGGACAGCCGGGACCATGGATTTGGCAGAAACCGAATTCATCAAAAAAAGGCTAGATTTGGCCAGAATCCCAAACCGAATCCGGGATTCGGTGCATCCCTAGTTCTTATCACTGATCCAGTTAACGTTTTTCTGTTGTTGTTTTTTTAGGAAGTCACACACTACAATATTGTGTAAACAATTATGTAACTATGTCAGTACCCTGGGAGCCCATTGGGCCCTGCTATGCTACCAGTTGCTGAGAAAGAATACGTGTTTCCCAGCTGTTCTTATCACTGATCCAGTTAACGTTTTTCTGTTTTTGTTTTTTTAGGAAGTTACACACTAAAATATTATATAACCATGTTATCCACTGCCTACCCAGGCCTGCCGCAATATTCAGTTATTGCATATGTGGATGACGTGCGGTACGGAAGGTACAACAGTGACACGCGCCACGCTGAGTTTTTGATTCAGTCTCTGATGGTATTATCTGAGCACTTGGATGGTCTGAACAAACAGGCACAACTAATTGAAATAACGCAAAAAGCACTCATGAACTTTATTATGGATTCTTCAAACAAGACTTATGGTAAGATTAATATTCAAATAAAATACCTGAACACAAATTGAAATGTGTGTTTATATCATACCAGCCAGAGTCTGTCATGCTAATGTGCACTGCATAGAGATCGCTACCTGAATTTTAAAAAACTAAAACAATATTATCTAGTATAGGTAAATCTAAAGCAAGTAGTTTCACTACTCATCCGAGCAGCTTCTTCAGTTCAACTGACTGTTATGGGAAGGTCTCACCTTTTGTACTCTTCCACTAATCCAATTACAATGGTGCACTGTAACTCTTCAGAGAGGTGTGAATGCTGTGGCGTTGCTGTGATGGGATTACCAAAGTATCATGCAACTCATAGAGACAGGTGTTACTTGTGAGAGTTGCACGAATGGAGGTGTGAAGAGTTCTGAAACCACTGGGATACCGCTGTTAGAACAGCATTATATGTAGCAGACAGATGGTGTTGAAGCCTTAACATGAATAGCCTCTTTTACACCTCTTTCAAACCAGCATCTTCTTTGTCCAAAGTTTGGATGTTGCTATTCTCAAAGGAGTGTACCTTGTCTTTTAGGTGTAGAAATACAGCTGAGACTTGTCCTGTAGAGTTTGCCCTCCTATGCTGAGCCATTTGCTTTAAGAGCAGTTGCTTTGTCTCCCCAATGTATAGGTCTGTGCACTCCTCGCTAGACTGGACTGTGTATACCACATTGCTTAATTTTTCCTTTGGTGTTGGATCCTTTGGGTGTATCAGTTATTCCTTTTGGTGTTCCTGTTGGGCTTAGTTGCTGTTGTTTTGACAAAGGCCCAGTCTGGGTAGCCACAAGCTTTCAGTGCTCCTCTGAGACTCATACTCCGTAAGAGTAAGTTTCTTGTATACTTCTGTTTTCAAGTAACCCCCCTCTTGCATTGATATCAAACAGTCCAAAAAATCAAGTTTTTTCTTATAGACATCCTGCCTTGTGAACTTGATGTTATTGTCCACTGAGTTAATGTGTTCTGAAAAGGCCACCACTTCATTTGATCTGATTTTAACCCAAATTTAATCTACAAAACTGAACCAGTGACTTGGTGTAAATCCCTTGAATGTAATTATGACCTTCCTTTCCACTTCCTCCATATACAAGCTGGCTACAATGGGAGAAACTGGTGAACCCATTGTACAGCCATGTTTCTGCCTGTATAATTGGTCCATGTATTTGAAGTATGTGGTGTTAAGGCACAATTGCCTCTGTGGGTAGGTATACATGTGAACAATGTAGTGATATCATATGATATCATTGTTTCTTCTGCCTCTAGTTAACTCCATGAAACTTGGTGACAAACTCTTTGGCATTTTGGATATGATGCACTGTTTTACCTACCAATGGGGCTAAGATGTTGGCCAAGTATTTTGCTCCTGTAAGTCACTGATTTAATGCTGCTGCTGATAGGCCTGAGTGGGGCTCCATCTTTGTGTAACATCTTCAATGATTACATAGCAAGTCCAGTTGCTTTATATTTACTTATACAGGTATCGAACCCCTTATCCGGAAACCCATTATCCAGAAAGCTCCGAACTAGGGAGAGGCCATCTCCCATAGACTCCATTTTTATCAAATAATTCACATTTTTAAAAATGATTTCCTTTTTCTCTGTAATAATAAAACACAACCTTGTACTTGATCCCAGCTAAGATAGAGTTAATCCTTATTGGAGGCAAAACAATCCTATTGGGTTGAAAATCTTCATAGTCAAAACAATATTGTTTCTCCCAATTGGAGTGCAGTCTCTATTAGGCCACAATTTTCATATGATTGGTGCCCATTGCAACAGTGAGTCTGGCTGACAATAGTAACATGGTGTCATTTGTGTGCATGGCTATACTTATTAGGCTTTGACCAGAATTTCTATGTAGCTCTGAACCTTTGTATTGCAGATATTAATCACGTGTTCCAAACCAAGGCTGCCTGTGTGCTGCATGAAGATGGTACAGTTGACGTATACAAAGAAGAGGCATTAGATGGCAAACAGCTCATAGTGTTTGATAAAGAGACAATGGAGATTGTACCTGCGACCGGAGAGGCTGCGGTTCTGGCCCAGTGGTTGAATAAACAGGCATATCCAAAGAAATATAAAATATCAATGGAAAATGAGTGCACTCAGCATTTGCCATTGTATCTACTGTATATAAAAAATTACTTGGATAAGAAAGGTGAGCTCATAAACCAACATTTCTACTATGCAAATGTACTTTAAAGGGGATGTTCACCTGAAAAATGAATTTGTATGAGGTAGCAGGATTCTAAGACAACTGGTCTTTCTTGATTAAATCTAAGAATTAGAATCCACGCCTTAATTTGTATTTACTTAAACCTTGGAACAGTACAGGATCATCCACAAGCAAAAATATGTTCTTTCAGTGGTCAGTTTGGTTAAGGCCACACTAAAGTAAATAAATATTCATATTTGGTTCTTTCAATTCCCCGACTACATCTGGGAACCCCCCAAATTCAGTTCATGACTAATATTCACACACACATATGTTATCACTGAACATTTTGAAGAGGGTTCTAGCTGCCTGAGAGATGTATGAGCGTAGGATGTATGAGCGATATTTGTGTTACCTACCTTCCAGGGCTGTATCTATATATAGGCACCTGTGGAGGGTGGGTACCTAAATAATTGATAGTTTTAAAGGACATTAAAACTCCCACAAAAAAATGTAATCAATGAACAGCCTCTAGAAATCTTTGAATACCTGCCACAACTGTTGTTAAAAGGTTAATAGTAAGGCTGCAGCATCCCCTTAATCACTTAGGATTCATTCTCCTCTTCTAACTTACTCAGCCCCCTCCCTCAGGAACTGACTTTAGCTCTTGGCTTACTGAGCATGCTCAGTTCTGCTCCAATTATTAAACAAGCCCTCCAGTCTAGCAGCCAATGAAGAGATAACACTACTGATTTCCATAGAAACTCTACTCTCGCTGTGTACTCTGCTTGAAAAACATATTTTTTTCTCCCAACCTTCTCTCCTGAGCTCAGTTAAATGACTACAGTGCTCAATCAAAGCAGGACTTTTTATCAAAGTAAGTGCTGCCTGTGTAAGCCTGCATTCTTCATTTGCACATGTGCTGTTTGCAGATATAAATGTCACATATGATGTGTCAGAAGGAAAATGCCCACTGGGTGAAAGCTGCTATTTGTTTTAGAAAAATGTGATGGTGCTGGCGAACAGAGGGAATATATTACTATTATTATTATTATTAACATTTATTTATAAAGCGCCAACATATTCTGCAGCGCTGTACAATAAGTGGGTTACATACATTGGACATACAGAGTAACATATAAAGCAACCAATAACCGATACAAGAGGGGAAGAGAGCCCTGCCCAAAAGAGCTTACACTCTACAAGGAGAAAGGGTTGAGACACAAGGTGTGGGAATGGGCATGACAGAGTTGTGAGAGGTGGGGCACAGGGTGTTGCTAAACTAGGTTAGGGTAAGCTTCTCTGAATAAATGTGTTTTTAGAGATCTCTTGAAGGCAGAGAGATTGGGAGAAAGTCTGATAGTTTGTGGGAGCGAATTCCAGAGAAGGGGGGCAGCCCTTGCAAAGTCTTGAATGCGAGTGTGTGAGGGGGGAATGAGAGAGGAGTTGGGGAGCAGGTCAGTAGGGGGGGTAACAAGCGGGTTGGATGGTACCTAGAGATGAGTTCAGAGATGTAGGGTGGGGCAGAGTTATGCACTGCTTTGAATGTGAGAGTCATTAGTTTGAATTTTATCCTGGATGGTAGGGGAAGCCAGTGCCGGGATTGGCAGAGTGGCACGGCAGGGGGATTGGCAGAGTGGCACGGCAGAGGGATTGGCAGAGTGGCACGGCAGGGGGATTGGCAGAGCGGCACGGCAGAGGGATTGGCAGAGCGGCACGGCAGGGGGATTGGCAGAGCGGCACGGCAGAGGAGGAGCGGTTGGAGAGGTGTATGAGCCTGGCAGCAGAATTCATTATAAACTGAAGAGGGGACAGTCTTTGGAGGGGAAGGCCAATTAATAGGGAGTTACAGTAGTCCAGGCGAGATATTATAAGAGAGTGAATAAGAATTTTGGCAGCATCTTGGGTGATAAATGATCATATTTTAGAAATATTTCTTAGGTGAAAGTGACATGATTTGATTAGTGACTGGATATGAGGAGTGAAGGACAGGGCAGAATCAAGGATAACCCCAAGGCACCGGGCCTGGGAAGATGGGGTGATGGTAGAATTGTTAACTGTTATAGATAACTTGGGAACAATGTAGGCGTTGGATGGGGGAAAGAGAACCAGTTCAGTCTTAGAGAGGTTTAATTTAAGGTAACGTTGGGACATCCAAGTGGAGATAGCGGCCAGGCAGGAAGAGACACGAGTTAGAAGCTCTGGGTTGAGATCAGGAGAGGAAAGATAGATCTGAGTATCGTCAGCATAGAGGTGGTACTGAAAGCCAAAAGAATTGATTAATTTGCCAAGTGAGGAGGTATAGAGAGAAAATAGTAAGGGGCCCAGGACAGAGCCTTGAGGAACCCCAACAGAAAGAGGCAAGGGAGAAGGTGATTCCCCATTGTAAGAGACACTGAAGTATCAATCTGAGAGATAAGATGAAAACCAGGATAAGGCAGTGTTACGAAGGCCGAGAGAGCGGAGAGACTGGAGGAGAAGAGGGTGATCCACAGTGTCAAAAGCAGCAGAGAGTTCGAGAAGTATTAGTAGTGAGTAGTGTTTTTTGGGATCCAGGAGGTTATTGTCAGAGAGGAATAGCATCAGTCGGTTGTAAACTAGGAGCTCGAGCAGTTTGGAGATGAATGGGAGCAGAGAGATAGGTCGGAGGTTACTAGCATTGGAGGGATCAAGGGAGGGTTTTTTCAGAATAGGGCTTACAAGTGCATGTTTCAGTTTCAGTTGGGAGGGAAAGATTCCAGTAGAGAGCGAGAGATTGAATAGATGAGTTAAGGATTTGATAAGACAGGGGTTGGCATTGCGTAGAACTTTGGTAGGAATGGGATCAAGTGGGCAGGTAGTAAGGTGAGAGGAAGCCAAGAGTTTTGAGACTTCCTCTTCAGTCACTGGGGAGCAGGAGCCAAGAAAAGACTGGGTAGCATGTAGGGAGGGAGGGGAATGGTTATGGGGATTAAGTTGTGCATATGCAGTACAGACGGCGTTCTAAACTTTTTAATTGTCCCAATTAGGTTATTAAAACTTGGATATCAAATCCAAAAGAATCATAAGAACATGTCTGCAAGCTTTAAAAGTACTTAATGTTTTTATTCTTCCTTTTCTTAACAGTGCCCAATGTAAAATTGTCAGGCTCAGAGTCAGAGAATGGCACAGAGCTGCACTGCCGGGTGTATGGGTTCTACCCCCGAGATGTGGAAGTGAAGTGGATAAAGAATGGGAGAGATGAGATTCACTCAGAGGAGGCAGCACAGATCCTGCCAAACCCTGATGGCACCTATCAGATCAGTGTGGGGGTAAAACCAGAGGGGGGCGCCACTTACTCCTGCCATATAGATCACAGCAGCTTGGAGAAGGCTCTGGTTGTTCCCTTTGGTGAGTGTCAGTGGGTGAAAGTTAGAATTCACCATTTGATAAATATGCTTCTAAAAATCAAATAGGAATAAGTAGAAATTGGGTGAATTTTTCTGTGGTGAGCTTTAATCTCACATTTTGATGTGATCTGATGTGATCTGTCCCTTAGGGTAAGAACTTTCAAGGGATAGAAAGTATGGAAGGGAAATAAATAATAAAACATTAACCCACAAGGAGGGAGAAATGCAATAGAAAATTATCTCTATGGGAGGAATTAAAATAGAGAAATTCCTAAAGGTTACAGAGAGATGAAATTACTATGGGATGGGGAATAGATACAGTATAGCATTCAGTATAGCATGGGGGGGGGGCAAAGGGATCGTAGGCAGGGCATAACCTTATTAGACAGATGGGGATTTTTCTGTTGTTTATTGAAAACTTTATAAAATATAATTAACAGAGCTAAGGACAACATGCCGACTAACAGTACAAATATCACAGACAATCACATTTCCCCCGCCCAATCCACTGGCCAGAAATCCTGAGGAAGGACTGTAAATCTTAGCAAATCCCATCCCAGCCCAGGGGTTTGCTGCGGAGGCGCTGAAGCTGCTGAAGGGAAAACAGAAGGAAGGCTGGTGTCAATATGCATAGAAATATGGTAATACATAGGGTTATATACACATGTAACTTGTGTTTTTGGGATATGTCAGTACTGCCAAATCATTTGTGTGTGTGTGTAATTCAGTGATTATGGGTGTGAGTGTGTCTGTCAGTAATGATCTGCCTCTCTCTATTCATTCTGTAGAAAAAGAGACCAAGAATTCACATATTACTTACATCCTTATTGCTGTCGGTGTGATTGTTCTCTTCCTTGCTTTTCGCCTGGGATTTTTTTATAAAAAGAAAGTGAAAGGTATTGTTTAATTTATATATAGAATTATTATATTATATATATAATATATTATAATATATACATATATATATATATATATATATATATATTTTATATATATATATAAACTTATATTGTAAATGATAAGGATATTAGGAGTCACTGAGGGGTTCTGTGACCATATAAAGGCACAAGGCTGCAGGCTGAGTTATACAGGGAACTCTGAGTATCACTCATGTATTATAAGGGATAATGTACCCCCTACTGTAAATGATAAGGATATTAGCAGTCACTGAGGGGTTCTGTGCCCATATAAAGTCACAAGGCTGCAGGCTGAGTTATACAGGGAACTCTGAGTATCATGTATTATAAGGGATAATGTACCCCCTACTGTAAATGATAAGGATATTAGCATTCACTGAGAGGTTCTGTGACCATATAAAGGCACAAGGCTGCAGGCTGAGTTATACAGGGAACTCTGAGTATCACTCATATATTATAAGGGATTATGTACCCCCTACTGTAAATGATAAGGATATTAGCAGTCACTGAGGGGTTCTGTGCCCATATAAAGGCACAAGGCTGCAGGCTGAGTTATACAGGGAACTCTGAGTATCACTCATGTATTATAAGGGATAATGTACCCCCTACTGTAAATGATAAGGATATTAGAAGTCACTAATGAGTTTTGTAACCATATACTTTTACTTTTATAGGATTTCAAGGCAGCCGGCAGAGTGCGAACACAAATGAACAGTAAACTACACAGAAACAGAATATTTTGTAGAGTCCCCTGTTGGGAATCATATGGTGCCCCAGTGGGAAGAACTTTTGTCATCTGCTACTGAAGTGTCATAAATGGGCCAAAATCAGAAACAAAATGGAGTCTATAAAAAAAATGAAGAAGATAGGCACACTCCCTTACTGTAACTTTATTCCGTATATAAAATAGCCCTTCATCAACAAAATGACTTTGTCAAGGGCAAAATATAAATTTCACCCCCGAGAAAGACATTTTGGTGATGTAAGGCATTGGGCTGTATCCATCTGCAGACTAATGAGCAAAATTCCCCCTTCCATCTCTGAGCTCGTTACACTGGGGGTGCGTGCCCTTCTTTTTCATTAGCTTTATATATACCGTTTCGGCTCGACCATTTGAAGTGGCAGCGCCCACGGAGCAAACACGGGGTGATTTTGGTTCTTATTTTAGCAGAGGAGTTTCTGTTTAATTGTATGTTCACAAAATCTTGTCTTCAGTATTTATCTATTTAACCTGTAATTATTTTTGTTACAAACGGAGTCTGTTACATTTTTACTTACAAAGACAGTGATCATTTCTTTGTATTATCCCTAGGACATGACAGTCCAGGAACACCAAGGGGCACATTTACTAAGCGATTTTGAGAAAAAGTTAATTTTTTTTAACTTCTAGACATTTTCGACATTTACAAATGGGCTTTTGGCAGTACTCATTTTTTCTGATATTGTTTCACTATAAATATATAGTATAATATATAGTATATTAGTTTTAGTTAATAGTTTTTCTGACATTTTCCCAGAAAAATCTATTGAATCCTATGGAGGTTTAGAATAGTGACATAACATATTTTCAAGGAGAAATAATCCCCTCATCGTTTTCTGTTTCAGCAAGTTTCAAGGAGAAGTTAATCCTCTCATTGTTGTATGTTTCACCCAGTTTCAATGGGAAGTTTATCCCCTCATTGTTTTTTATTTCAAACATCTTCAAGGGGAAGTTAATCCCATTATTGATTTCTATTTCACCCAGTTTCAAGTGAAACGTTAACACACTATTGTTTTCCAAGAATGAGCGCCATTGTTTCTAAAATGGCTGCTGGAGCCATTCCTGTTTGGGTAGAATAACATCCATTTAAACTTGAATTTTTCGAGTTTTAGCAATAAAAAAATTTGGGATTTTCTAATGTAAAATTTTTGTACGAATGAAGTATTATCGTGACATTTTTGAAATACAACAATGATCAAGTTTCATTCGAATTTTTACCATGTCGCGTTTATACAACTTTCAAGGCAAGAGAAAAACAAAATGAGTTTTAGTAAATGTGCCCCTAATAATGGTAATACAACACAGTAATAATGGTAATACAACACACTAAGTCGAAAGAATAGAATTAATCATAACGACTGTCAGTAGCCGTTTATACAAATAAGTGGACAGGGCCTGCCCTGTAACACTTGAAACCAGCAGGTATGCTGCAATGACTTAGTGGCATAGATTTCACTAATAGATTTACAGTTAAGGTTTGGATTTTTTACTCTACTGAGCATGCTCACTATGCAGGATAGTGCAATGGGGTTGCTGGGATTTAGCCAGAGATGGTGGCGCCCAAAAATAAAAGTGCCAGCCTGGGGTCCAAGGTAGGTCATTATATTGATAAAGGGGTGTCTAACACATTGGCACAGCCCAGTGAATTTGAGATAACTTGTCCTTTAAAGGAAAACCAAACCCTAAAACTAAACCCAGCCTAAAGGTTCAGCATCCCAATAGCAGCAATGATCAAGGACTTTAAACTCTTCACAGGAGCTCTTGGAAAGTGTCACTGCACGTGCTCAGTGGGCTCTGGGGAGCTGAGCTTAGGAGTTGTCGCTAATTATCAAGCAGAAAATGAGGTTGGTCTGTCATATAAGCTGATGCTACAGGGCTGATAATTAAATTGTGATACTAATTGCACTGGTTTCTGAGCTGCCATGTAGTCATTGTCTGTATGAATTATTAATCAGCCTTATATTGTGACATATATATTGTATATACACAGTATATAGTGAGTGGGTCCCTGAGCTCAGTCAGTGCCAGCAGCACAGAGTATGTGCAGGGAATCAGCAGAAAAGAAGATGGGGGGCTACTGGGGCATCTTTGGGGGCACAGATCTTCCCTGCTAAAGGGCTGTGGGTGCCTTGGGCTGGTACAGAAACCCAAAATATAATATACAAGATTTCTGTCCTACTTCTTTAGTTAGGCTTTAGTTCTCCTTTAAGTACAGGTGTTAAGTGTAGGGCTGCCTTGAACCCAACAGCACTGCTCTCTGTTATATTTTTAATTCAGCACAAGGTGCAAAGTAAAGCGATGCCCTGAATGCCAGTACATTGTAAATAATAACTAAAGGGCCCAAATTTGTGCCTCTTACTGATCTTGCACTTCTGTACTGGGCATAAGTAAAGGAGCCCCCAGTCTGAACTGCACACAGTGGGGCATATTTACAAGAGCACAGGGTGGCAGTTTGCAATAGGTCGCCAGCGGAGAAATCTAAAAAGCAAGTGAATAGAGAGCTGATTTACTGAGGTTTTAGGTTAAAAGGGGGTATAAAGACATTTTTCAAAAACAGACATTTCATAGACATTACAAAGTTGTGCTAAGAACCTACATATGCATTTGAAAATTCAATTTATTAGTTATAATGTGGGGGGAAATGTGCTGAAGCTGAACTAGCATAAAGTGTGATGGGTACATACAGTAGGTTAATGTTGTGCATCCCCATGGAATCAATAATGATGAGTATACTTTTGCTGAATTTGTTTAAAGAGAAACCACCATACGCCCCGGCCGGCTGAGCTCCATTAGTGCCGTTTGGGGTTCAGGCTGTTACTATACACGTGTGTTGATCACAGGAGAACGTGAAGCCTTTTGCACTTACTGTATATAATATTAAACATATTTATTTACTCCCTTTGTGGTGCCCATGATTACACTTCTGTTCCTACTGAGAATATACAGGGTTACTGACATTAACTCTAACTACATGGTGATCCAGGGACTGGTCCAGTTGCCTCTGATATGTGTCTGTACTGGTTTGTGCCTGTATTTACCTACTAACTGTGCTTGAAATATAGTTTGTTTAATATACCCATTTATTGTACCGCACAGGAGAAAATGATTTAGTATTATTATTCATTATTATTATTTAGTAGTAGTATTATGGTTATATAGTATTATGTATTATTGATGTTATATACAGTATTATTAATAATAATAATAATAATAATAATAATAATAATAATATTATTATTATTATTATTATTATTATTATTATTATTATTATTAATTATTATTATTATTATTATTATTATTATTATTATTATTATTATTATTATTATTATAAATAATAATAATGCAACCCCATGGAAATAAAAAGAGAATGGGATGATTTGCAAAGTATTTAAACCCCATATTTAATTGCAAGAGAAGTGGGGCCTTAGAAGTAAAGATGGAAAGGGGGACACCAATGTTTCAATATTGCAATAGTACATTGCCCACCCAGCAATAAATATACAGTAATAGCATTAAATGGTGCAAAGTCCCCAGCATAAAAGACAATGGATTCTGAGAGGCAGCCCGGCTATTTGTTCTATGGGAGATTGCCACCTAGCAACAGCTAATGGGTTTTGCGGCAGCCTCCTGAAGATAGGCTGGAAAAATGTATTTTACCTCCACAGCCACGTTTCTGCTTTCCCCTTCTGACGTGCTTGTGTCTTCCATATGTGGGGAGCAAGCACAGGTCTGCTCAGTGCTGATTGGACAGTATAGAGCAGGAAGGGGCATAGCTTAACGGGGAGGTTAGATTTTTTTGCAGTTTCTTTATCTGCTACAGACTCCATGATGTTTACACCTTAATTTTGTTCTAAATACCACAGCAAATGTAGAGTGTCATCTCCTTTATATATTAAACATGAGGAGAGATATTTTTAATCTGTTCTGAAGATAAAGAGTGACATTAGACTCTGCTTTCTTTCCCCCTCATTTGGCTGCTCCAGGGAGGGTTCAGTCAGGGTTCAGTCCCACATGGAGTTTTTAAATGTAATGATATCTCTTCTTTGTTTGGAGTTAAACTAAGAGTATCTCACGGTTCCACTCTCAGTACAGAGGCCATTTGGGTTGCTCTAGTGGGAACCCTGCACCCTGTAGGGAGTCTGTCTCTACAGGTAATGATTCCCAGTGTTACGCAGGCTCCGCCCATTATTGTTTGGGAATCTGTATGGAATACACTGCAAAGGCCCAAAGTGAGTTTGCAGGTATAAAAGAAAATAAATAATGACAAGAGGTCAGTGGCTTAAGAGAACTGAGTGATCAGTTATCTTCCTGAGTGAGTTTGCAGGACAAATGTTTATGGAGGATGCAGTTTCTTTCACTGCAACAAACTCTATGGCATTAACTTTTCGCATCTTCCTGATATAGGAACATAATGTAATTTACACTTGCATACTTGATATGCAAAAATGAATTTCTCTTTACTTTTATCCAGCTCCCAGGGGCGTAAATGCAGAGACAGCAGACCCTGCAATTGCAGGGAAGCCCAGGAGGGCCCAGTACTAGGCCCTTATTATTAAGCAATGTTAATATATATTGGCACTATGGATCAACTTGCCAATGTCTGTGGCCCTAATATGAATTTGCTATGAGGCCCATTTACATCTACCTGCTCCACTGCCTCCGCCGGTCAGCATTTTGGGTAATCAGGCCTTATAAAACAAATGTATTGGCTTAATTCCTTTCCACCTTCTAGTTCAAAGTGACCAATGCTATTGGTCTGTCACCACTATTAGTCACTGAAGGATTACTACAATACCCCTCACCTTTTAGCAATTAAAATACAGCACTCTGAATTACATATTTAAGCTATAGCTTCCTAAACCAACATCCTTATGGCCCACCTTAGGCACCAGAAAAGACTTTGTACTGAGTTTGAGATACTATTTTTGATATTGACAGAGGCCACAAATTTGGGGATTGCATGCCGCCCCGCTGCCCCAAAGTGTTGCCATTTTTCTCCCATACAGAGCAATGGGGACCTCTACCCACTGTTCCGTATGCGATCTCAGACTTTGGGGGCACTGAGAGCAACATCCAAGGGGTCGGGGAGCAACATATTGCCCTGAGCCACTGGTTGGGGATCACTGCCTTAGAGCCTTAGCTAGTGGTGTAACCAGAGATTACGTACTTGGGATAAGGGAGCAAGACTGAGAAATCATTTTCAATTCCTGGGAGCAGCCAAAAAGAAGCTGGATTTGGAGAGCCGCACTTTGGAGTGGATCTGCTTTAAGAATAGCAGCAGTGATAAAAATGGCACGAGAAACTACAGAACAGCTGCCTGCACAGTGCTCCATTCTAAACAATCTTACTTTTAACCCTCTATCACCTGGACACAATGTGTCCAACCAATGTTCCAAGTGCAGAAGTAATGTAGGCTCTCTGTTTCATGTTTTCTGGGCCTGCCCAGAGATACAGAGATTCTGGGGGGAAGTGTTACAGTTTCTCAATGAGAAGCTTGCCTTCCCAAATATCCGCTCTCCAGAGCTTTGCCTGCTAGGGCTGATTGGAGACCTGCAACTCCGCTCTTACTCTAGGCTGTGTATCTGCAGCTGCTTTACTGTGCTAAGAAATCCATTCTATTGCATTGGAAGTCCCTAGATCCTCCTCCCCTACAATTATGGGGAAAATTGGTGGATGATTCCCTTCCCAGCCAGAAACTGTATTTCTTGTTTTTCTGTTGTTTATCTGTTTGAATGATAACATATGCAAAATAAAATCTTTAAAAAAAAAACAATCTTAGTTGTGGGAAATAATTGGCAAGCATCCCTACCACTGTCACTGTGTTTAACGTTTGTACAACTGCCTTTTGCACAATGACAATGCAGGTGTTTAATCTTTCATTTTCACGTTAAGTAAGTGGCTGCAAAGGGGCAATCATTAAAACATGGCAATTTCTATTTCCTACAGACATCATTTTCTTTGTTGAAGGTAAGAAATACAAAGGTCCTTTACAAAGGGGCACGGTGCAGATTATTTTAGGGCTCAGAGATGGCACTGACTTGTGTGCATTTTGTCCTTAATTCCATAGAATAATATTTTGCATCTACCTAAACCTGAGGAACAGCAAACAGCCTGGGGGAATAGGAGGGAGAGTAGAGAAATTCTCTCACAGTTTCAATCTAACAAGAAACACATTCCTAGACTTTTCAGAACTCATACCTGCTTTCTCCCTTCTCCTGGCTCAGCCCCCCCGCGCCTTCCAACTTGACTTGTCATGTGTAAAGCTAAAAGCTCTGTTCTCTGTGCTCCCCCCCCCCTTCCTGAGCCTTCTGCAGATCTGTAAAAGTGTTGCTAGACCAACAATCCTGATATCCGTAGTTTCAGAAGTATCCTGGACAGCACTCTAACCATTCACCCAGGCACTCAGCTTCAGCGCCAGATTCCAAATCCGGGCGCCCCTAGGCCGCCCCCTATTCCCCCCTGCGCATGCGCAAACAAAACCACCTCCCCCCAGCCGCGCTGATGCAAGCGCGCATGCGCGGACATTTAAACTCCCATAAGGAGCGCTGGGGAGAAGTCCCCAGCGCTCTGTATGGGAGCAAAATGTCAGAATTTTTGTGCGGCGGGGCGGCATGCCGCCCCTAAGTTTCTGCCGCCCTAGGCAGGGGCCTTTGTGGCCTCGCCACAAATCCGGGCCTGCTCAGCTTTAGATGATGCTGTGGTAGTTGTTGTTCAACAACAGATTCCATGTTATGCATATAAAACCAATAACGGTGTGACTTCAAACTTTTGGTCTTTAAACATTTTTTCTAAAACAAACAAAACCTAGTTTAAGTTGATATATATGGGATCAGCATATAAGTATGTTATGCAATGTTATGATATGGTATGCTTTTCTACAACATTATGGTTTTTATGTTTTTTATTACAAACTTCACAAGAAAGAATTAACATAAGTCAGACCAACATGCCGGCCAATAATTACAACTTACAACCAAAATTCACCCCCCCCAGTCCACTGGCCAGATGTCCTGATGAAGAACCTGACAAATGGACAAAAGCAGTCTCAGTTCAATGAAGAGTCTATGCCTTTGCCATGGATTTCTGGAAGAGGACGGTGGAAAATCAAAACTATTTATATCCATAGGAATTTGTTGCTCCCGGGGGTCTGAAGGGGCAAAATCCACAATAGTGAGCTTGGCAGGTCCAGAAAGCTCCAAGTCCCATGTAAGAACACAGTCTAATAACAATGTTAAAACTCCTAGAAAACCTGGGAGAAACATATCGTTAACATTCTCGGGAAACACAGATGGATAGTATTGGCTTTTATTGCCAGTCCGGGGGGGGGGGGGTGAGTAAAGAAGCAAGCTATGTGCATAATAAATTACAAGTCCTTTCAGAAGGTACGGGCTTTTTTTTTAAAAAAATGGCTGACATATAATCTCGCAAGATTTTTCCTGCATTGTAGCATTTCCCATGTGGCTTTGCGAGACAACTTTCAAAAAGTCGGGTCTTGTGGGGCTTGTGCTCATTTTAAAAGCTGCTGTATTAGTTACAGCCATGCAGAAAAGATCAGGGTATGTAAATAATATTAACACTTAAATTACATTCCTTGTGTAAACTGAAAAGTCACAGGTTCCCTTAAAGCAACTTTATGGATTTCCTGCCAATTGCCCTTTCTGCCTGGTAACTGTGACTGTTGTATCTATCATTGGACAGAATTGATTCCAGGTCTAATCAGGGCTTAAGCTCTTGAAACAGAGCAGGTTATTGTGATTATTGCTCCGAGTGACAGTATAGGAAGCACAGTAACAGAATGGCTTGTTATATCTCTCTAGTGTTCCTTCTGGGCTTCCCTGCCGTGTATTCTGGTGAGTCTGATTGTATTGTTATAGGGCTTTTCTGTACTCCTGATACCGTGGGTTATTCCCCACCCAACTGACTAGGACAGGTTCCTACCTTCCCATCCTTAATTGGAAGAGATTATAAGGACCCGCCCCCTAGCAGACCGTTTTTTTCCCTTTCCTAACTGACTAGACTTCTTGACTCCCCTGGGTGACATATTCACCCTGCCAGGGCAAGTTTCTTTGGGTCCCCCCTCAGCTCTGCTTCTAAGCAGGGGACCCAGTGGGAGTCCCATTAGGTGGCCGGGACAGATGATGCCTATTAAGGCTAAAATATCTATGGGAATGGCTGCCAGGGCTCTAAGGTTTCATTCTGCTGCTGTTCGTTTCTGTTACTTCTCTCCCATATTGCTCATTTAGCTGTGCAGATTCTCTATTCAAACTACAGTGGGTTTATATTTTTTTCATATATGGTTGTTTTGCACTTACTTTATATATTACATTTTGCAGTGATGTGCCCGTCTTTCCATTTTTTGTGAATTGCTGTGAATTGCGCCAAAAAATTTGCTTGAGCATGGCCACTGGGCATGTTGTTTGTGCACGATTATGGTGCCAATTTTAACTTTGCGAATATAAATGCATCTTGGGGTAATTTGGACACAGAGTATTGGCACAAATAAAAACTCTTAAAGTGATACTGACACAAAAAAAAACTACTTTTTAAAATATGAATCTACATAAAAAGTTCCCTATAGGTCATGTTGATCATTTCTCACTGATAGGGCTGCTTTTGTGAGTAATTGTTACTTAAAGTTCTTAAACCTGACTGTTTTGCCAAACTGACTGTTCCTTCTCAGCCTGTCAGTTATAGTTCCTAATGCTAACGGACCCCTGCTGCACAAATATGGCCGCCCCCTCATAGAGGGACATGGGGAATCAGATAGGGAATGTAAAAGCCTCAGGAAATACGTTAATGGCAAAATTATAAAGCTCATCCAAAGACAATGTTATGAAAAATGTAAAAAAGGTTTAATTTCTGGTGTCAGTATCACTTTAAGGACATGCTCACTGCAAATAAAAATTCAAAATTATGTTTGCACATTAAATGCACCAGTCTTGCCAAACAAACTTTATAAATGAGCCACAGTATGTTTTCGCCCTTTTCCCCTTTCCTACTTGCATAATGGCTCATATCCATGAGCGTTTGTACCTTCTCTTCTTTGTGGTGGCCTTCTCCTGCGTTCTACAGCGCACCCCATTCTTCCTCATGGAATAAGCACAAATGTCCTTGAGGGTTTGTAGGACAAAAGACCAAAAGCTAGGGATATCTGCCCCACAGGGGACCTCTTTACAATCTTAAATGCTAACAAATCTCTACTCATACCTCTACATTACGTTTTGGCCAGTCTGTGGCATGGAAAGGGTTTTTGCCCATGTGGCCCCTGTAAGAAAGAATGGGATGTGCTCCTTCCTACCCCCCCTGCAGTGGAACGCAGGAGAACCCACCACAGGGAAGCGCAGGTAGAAACGCTTATGTGTACGAGCCCTAAGGCTAATGTCTCTCATCTGCCCCATGCCCCTCATGAGTTATTAGCTTATTGGCCCATATATAGGGGCAAACTGACAACATGAATGACAAAATAAGCCACATATACTCTTGGCCTGTAGTTGTGGTCTTGTACCGATTAACCTGCATAGACCCCTAATATAATCGGATTGTGAGTTTTGGACCTATTGGCCCCAGGTACATGGGGCAGTGCACGCTAGCAAGCATAAGTTTGTTGCTATGACTATTGCTTTACCTCAGCGGGCTGTTGGGTTCAAATTGGGGTCATCCTTGAAAGATTTAACAGCAGTGCATTGTGGGGTATTTGCCAGAAGGGAACATATATCTGCACATACAGATGTGATTGGTTGATGGACAGGTGGTCTGATTGATGTTCATAGGCAGGCAGATGTTGTTTCCCCAGCAACAGGATATTTGCAGCTGGATGGCTGCCTATATAAAGGGGTGTCACTGGGCAGCGATGTTCAGAGGAGTTCTCAGGATGAGTAAGTCAGTGATGTCAACGCATGCTGAACCAGTATCCGCCACCGCTGGACCACCTCCTTTTACCTCCGAGATGGCCAAGTCGGCACGCCTAGACGAAATTATGCATTCATGGTGAGAGAAGTGAGGTTGGAGAATGCCCTTCCTAGGTGATGTGGTAATGGCAGATTCTGTTAATGCCTATAAGAGGGGCCTGGATTAGTTCTTGAACAATCAGAATATCCAAGGCTATTGTGATACTAATATCTACAGTTAATATTAATGTTTGTATATATAATTTATATATGTGAGTGTATAGATAGGTCAGTGTGGGTCTGTATGTGAGTGGATAGATAGGTCAGTGTGGGTCTGTATGTGAGTGGATAGATAGGTCAGTATGGGTCTGTATGTGAGTGGATAGGTCAGTATGGGTCTGTATGTGAGTGGATAGGTCAGTATGGGTCTGTATGTGAGTGTATAGATAGGTCAGTATGGGTCTGTATGTGAGTGGATAGATAGGTCAGTGTGGGTCTGTATGTGAGTGGATAGATAGGTCAGTGTGGGTCTGTATGTGAGTGGATAGATAGGTCAGTATGGGTCTGTATGTTAGTGTATAGATAGGTCAGTGTGGGTCTGTATGTGAGTGGATAGATAGGTCAGTGTGGGTCTGTATGTGAGTGGATAGATAGGTCAGTGTGGGTCTGTATGTGAGTGGATAGATAGGTCAGTATGGGTCTGTATGTGAGTGGATAGATAGGTCAGTATGGGTCTGTATGTGAGTGGATAGATAGGTCAGTATGGGTCTGTATGTGAGTGTATAGATAGGTCAGTATGGGTCTGTATGTGAGTGTATAGATAGGTCAGTGTGGGTCTGTATGTGAGTGGATAGATAGGTCAGTGTGGGTCTGTATGTGAGTGGATAGATAGGTCAGTGTGGGTGTGTATGTGAGTGGATAGATAGGTCAGTGTGGGTGTGTATGTGAGTGGATAGATAGGTCAGTGTGGGTCTGTATGTGAGTGTATAGATAGGTCAGTATGGGTCTGTATGTGAGTGGATAGATAGGTCAGTGTGGGTCTTATGTTATGTACTGCTCAAAATAAAACAGCTGCAGCCTTTCTCCCCAATGCTCTAAGTGTCTTGTGTATTTATTTACTGATTGATTTGTG
This sequence comes from Xenopus tropicalis, assembly GCF_000004195.4. NCBI lineage: Eukaryota > Metazoa > Chordata > Amphibia > Anura > Pipidae > Xenopus > Xenopus tropicalis. The sequence goes on along the minus strand of NC_030684.2, from coordinate 134,490,352 downwards.
TGTGCTTCCCTATTGTGTGCTACTGGCCCCATGTTGTACTTGGGGGGGTATCAGATCAGCCTGTTTCAGCCCTATGTAACTCTTGTTTGTTAAGCCAAACTCAAACTATATCATGCCATCTGCCTAACGCTGTCTGTATTAAGGGAAATACATAGAAGATGTGAATCCTATTTTTGCTTGTGGTTTTCCATACACATTTTTTTTAAAAATGACTCACTGTTTTGTTTTTCTCTGCTGTTTCATTTCTTAAAGCAATACTGACATGGGAAAACATGTTTGTTACAAAACACAAAACCCATCAGTTAATAGAGCTTCTCCAGCAGAATCATGCATTGTAATCTGATTTTCAAAAACACAAAGATTTTTTTATATTTAATTTTGAAATTTCCCATGGGGCTAGACATATTCTTCATTTCCCAGGGTGCCACAGCCATGTGACTTGTGCTCTAATAAACTTCAGGCACACTTTACTGCTGCGCTGCAAGTTGGAGTGATACCCCCCCAGCAGCCGATCAGCAGAAGGCAACAAAATGGTGGCTCCCTGAATTCTGTATTGCTAAAAATCCAAATTGCGTTCATGACTCCTCCAGTTACACTGAGTAGGAGAAACAATAGCTTATTTGTTCTAATGTGTAGCGCTGGCTGAAAGCTCAGACTCAGGCACAAGGCACTGAGATGGCGCCTACACACCAATATTACAGCTACAAATACATTTGTTGGTTCATGAATATGTAAACAGTGTCATTTAGGAATACAATGTATACCATAAAAATCATGGCAGTGTCCCTTTAACCTTAGGAGGTTAGCATAATGTTAGGGGCTGCCTGTGGCTGGTAGAACTGGAAAAGGGATGTGGGAAGGCCTTTACTGTGACAGGCCAATATCTCTCATACGGACGTGCAATGAACCAAGACAGACTTTTATTAAAGCAGCTTCTCACAGGGGGCAATGTACAACACTGGGGCACTGGGAACTCGACTCTCTCCAAATAATCAGTTACATAGACCTCGTCACCTCAGACTGCCCAGCTAACTAACTACCTACCACCTCTGAGGTGGTCCTAATACTGAACTCCTACTCACCCTAATTCTAGTTGGGATGGCATTTCTCTCCTCTGGCTCCAAAGCGTATCTTTCCTCTTGATGTTCCTAGGCCAAAGGGGAAGTGCACATCTTATACACTTAAGCTCCTCTAGGGAAACTCCCCTACAGGCCAACCTTAAGGGTTGGTACCATCTGCAGGTTTAAAATAAAGCTTTATTTAACCTCCTTACAGTCAGACTGGCCCCCTTGGGGCCCACCAGGAAACCTGACACTTGGGGCTAATTCAAAAACTATAAATGTACATGCAGACTGTTATAGATATTAAATAGGTGCATAATGGAAGAAAGGTTTGCTGGCAATTATTCTTGGCTGGGCCTACTAGGGTGTGGGCCCTAATGGAAATGCTCTAGTACCCTGGGAGCCCATTGGGCCATGCTATGGTACCAGCTGGCAAGAAAGAAAAGTTGTTTCCCAGCTGTTCTTATCACTGATCCAGTTAACATTTTTCTGTTTTTGTTTTTTTTAGGAAGTCACACACTAAAATATTATATAACCATGTTATCCACTGCCTACCCAGGCCTGCCGCAATATTCAGTCATTGCGTATGTGGATGACGTGCGGTACGGAAGGTACAACAGTGACACGCGCCACGCTGAGTTTTTGATTCAGTCTCTGATGGTATTTTCTGAACACTCGGAAGGTCTGAACAAACAGGCACAACTAATTGAAACAATGCAAAAAGCGATCATGAACTTTATTATGGATTCTTCAAACATGACTTATGGTAAGATTAATATTCAAATAAAATACCTGAATACAAATTAAAATGTGTGTTTATATCATACCAGCCAGAGCCTGTCATGCTATTGTGCACTGCATAGAGATCGCTACCCGAATTTTTAAAAACGAAATCAGTATTATCTAGTATAGGTAAATCTAAAGCAAGTAGTTTCACTACTCATCCGAGCAGCTTCTTCAGTTCAACTGACTGGTATGGGAAGGTCTCAGCATATGTACTCTTCCACTAATCCAATCACAATGGCGCACTGTAACTCTTCAGAGAGGTGACACCTGCAACTCATAGAGGTGTGAATGCTGTGGGGTTACTGTGATAGGATTACTAAAGTATCATGCAACTCATAGAGACAGGTGTTACTTGAGTTGCATGAATGGATGTGTGAAGAGTTCTGAAACTGCCGGGGTACAGATGTTAGAACAGCATTGTATGTAGCAGACAGATGGTGTCGAAGGCCCCCACCTCTGTTTAGGGATGGTTTCTCCACCTTAACATGAATAGAATATTTTACACCTATTTCAAACCAGTGGTCTTCTTTGTCCAAAGTTTGGATGTTGCTATTCTCAAAGTAATGTACCTTGTCTTTTAGGTGTAGAAATACAGCAGAGTCTTGCCCTGTAGAGTTTGCCCTCCTGTGCTGAGCCATTTGCTTTAACAGCAGTTGCTTTGTCTCACCAATGTATAGGTCTGTGCACTCCTCACTAGACTGGACTGTGTATACCACATTGCTTTGTTTTTCCTTTGGTGTTGGATCCTTTGGGTGTATCAGTTATTCCATTTGGTGTTCCTGTTGGGCTTAGTTGCTGTTGTTTTGACAGAGGCCCAGTCTGGGTAGCCACAAGCTTTTAGTGCTCCTCTGAGACTCATACTCCGTAAGAGTGAGTTTCCTGTATACTTCTGTTTTCAAGTAACCCCCCTCTTGCATTGATATCAAAAAAGGAAGTTTGTTCTTATAGACACCCTCCCTTGCAAACTTGATGTTATTGTCCACTGAGTTAATGTGTTCTGAAAAGGCCGCCACTTCATTGGATCTGATTTTAACCAAAGTTTCATCTACAAAACTGAAACAGTGACTTGGTGTAATTCCATTGAATGTAATTATGGCCTTCCTTTCCACTTCCTCCATATACAAGTTGGCTACAATGGGAGAAACTGGTGAACCCATTGCACAGCCAAGTTTCTGCCTGTAAAATGTCCTTGTATTTGATGTATGTGGTGTTAAGGTAAAATTGCCTCTGTGGGTAGGTATACATGTGAACAGTGTAGTGACATCATATGATATCATTGTTTCTTCTGCCTCTAGTTAATTCCATGAATCTTGGTGACAAACTCTTTGGCATTTTGGATATTATGCACTGTTATACTTACAAGTATTTTGCTGCTGTAAGTCACTGAATTGATGCTGCTACCAATAGGCCTGAGTGGGGCTCCATCTTTGTGTAACATCTTCAATGATTACTTAGCAAGTCCATTTGCTTTACATTTACTTATACTAGATATACCATGACCTGGATGAATGAAAATCTTCATAGTCAAAACAATATTGTTTCTCCAAATTGGAGTACAGTCTCTATTAGCCCACAATTTTTATATGATTGATGCCCATTGCAATAGCGAGTCTGGCTGACAATAGTAACATGGTGTCATTTGTGTGCCTGGCTATACTTAGACTTTGACCAGAATTTCTATGTAACTCTGAACCTTTTTATTGCAGATATTAATTACGTGTTCCAAATCCAGGCTGCCTGTGTGCTGCATGAAGATGGTACAGTTGATGTATACGAAGAGGGAGCATTAGATGGCAAACAGCTCGTAGTGTTTGATAAAGAGACAGTGGAGTTTGTACCTGTGACCAGAGAGGCCGTGCTTCTGGCACAGTGGGTGAATAAACAGGCATTTGCAAAGAAATATAAAATATTAATGGAAAATAGGTGCACTCAGCATTTGACATTGTATCTACCATATATAAAGAGTTACTTGGATGAGAAAGGTGAGCTCACAAACCAACATTTCTACTATGCAAATGCACTTTAAATGAATTTTTATGAGGTACAGGATTCTAACTGCTCTACATTTGATTAAATCTAAGAATTAGAATCCACACCTTAATTTGTATTTACTTGAACCTTGGAACAGTACAGGATCATCCACAAGCAAAAATATGTTCTTTCAGTGGTCAGTTTGGTTAAGGCCACACTAAAGTAAATAAATATTCCTATTCATTTTTTTTATTTCCCCAACTATATCTGGGAACCCCCCCAAATTCAGTTCATGACTAATATTCACACACACATATGTTATCACTGAACATTTTCAAGTGGGTTCTAGCTGCCTGAGAGATGTATGAGCGTAGGATCCAGGCACAAGTGTTACATGAAACCCATTGAGGCAGGTATTAGATATTTGTGTTACCTACCTTCCAGGGCTGTATCTATATATAGGCACCTGTGGGGCGTGGGTGCCTATATACAGTAATTGTAATGTAATTAGTGAACAGCCTCTTTGAAATCTTTGAATACCTGCCACAACTGTTGTTAAAAGGTTAATAGTAAGGCTGCAGCATCCCCTTAATCACTTATGATTCATTCTCCTCCTCTAAACCATTTGGCCCCCTCCCTGAGGAAGGGCAGGGGCTCTTGGCGTACTGAGCATTCTCAGTTCTGCTCAGATTAAACAAATGTAGGGGCCCATGGGGTTAATCTGCCCCTATGGCTTTAAACCCTACCACTTCCTGAGTTCTGCTGTAACGGGGCAAAGTCCCATGTATCAGTTTATAGTTATACCTATTGGTTATTTTGGTTGATCACACCCCTCATATAGTGTTTAGCAGGAGATGTGGCTTCCTCTTTGGCTGCCTCTGAACCTCAAGAAACAGCTCCACTGAGCCTGGGATCAGAATAGGCCCCAGTAAAGCCTTATTGCTCCAGAGTGTCACCATCCACTCTGGTGAAGTTGAGGACAGGGACCCAATGAACGAGGACCAGCTAGATAGTTACTCTTGTAAGAGCACTCTTTAGGAGATTGAGGTAGAGAGGGAAGGAAGCAAGGGCAGTTTCAAGCCCCACCAAGGAAAGTAGCTCTGGAAGTACTCTTCTATCCGACAATGTTGCCTCAGCACAGGGCCACAGAGTAGACATAGGAGACAGGCAGTATCCACAACCCTGATCCCTAGTCACCTGGAGGACTCTCAAGCTAGGGGTTATCAACCTGAGGACTGAAGTATCTACCCCTGTTTCCAAAGGGGTGCCAAGCTGACAGGTGCATAGAAGGTGGGATAAACCGGTGTGCATCCTCTCTTGTATTACTATCATTTAACATCTATATCTGCATTTGTGAGTATAACCCTGCATTGCTACTTGTCTTTGACAATAAACAGTACTATAGTTCAACAGCAAGAACCTTCTGGCATCTATCTTTGCTAAATCTGCACTACACAGCTACAGTGAGTTGTAGTTCCACTACACCCTTGCTCCACATGACATGATCTCTTCCATAGAGTGAAGGCCCATCCTGTTTAAAAGAGTTGCATGTAACCCATGCTCTATCATAATACTATCATAATAATAATACTAATACTATAATAATCATAATACTAGCCTGGGTTTTAACTATTTTATAGCCAAATATGGTTTCCATAGAAATTCTGCTCTAGCTGTGTACTCTGCTTGAAAAACATGTTTTTTCTCCCAACCTCCTCTCCTGAGCTCAGTTTAATGACTACAGTGCTCAGTCAAAGCAGGCAGGTAAGTGCTGCCTGTGTAAACCTGCATTCTTCTTGTGCACATGTGCTGTTTGCAGATGTAAATGTCACAAATGATGTGTCAGAAGGAAAATGCCCACTGGGTGAAAGCTGCTATTTGTTTTAGGAAAATGTGATGGCGCTGGCAAACAGAGGGAATATATGCAGTACAGGTGGGATAGATGTGCTTAGTATACACTGTCCTTTGCTTTAGAGCAGTGATCCCCAACCAGTGGCTAAGGGGTAACATGTTGCTCCCCAACCCCTCGGACATTGCTCTCAGTGCCCCCAAACCAGGGAGTTATTTTTGAATTTCTGACTTGGGGGCAAGTTTTAGTTGAATAAAAACAAGATTTCCTACCAAATAAAGCCCCTGTAAGCTGATAGGGTGCATAGAGGCTGCCTAATAGCCAATCACAGCCCTTATTTGGCTCCTCCATGAACTTTTATGGTGCTTGTGTTGCTCCCCAAGTCTTTTTACATTTGACTGTGGCTCACGAGAAAGAAAGGTTGGGGATCCCTGCTTTAGACAATTTGAAACTTGCTTTGTTACTGGATGTGGGTAGAAGAGCCAGACTGTGACCCTCATGCTCATTGGTAGGAAATGGCTTTCTACACTTTTTAATTGTCTCAATCAGGTTATTGAAACTTGGATATCAAATCCAAAAGAATCATAAGAACATGTCTGCAAGCTTTAAAAAAACTCAATGTTTTTATTCGTCTTTTTCCTAACAGTGCCCCGTGTAAAATTGTCAAGTTCAGAGTCAGAGAGTGGCACCAAACTGCACTGCCGGGTGTATGGGTTCTACCCCCGAGATGTGGAAGTGAAGTGGATAAAGAATGGGAGAGATGAGATTCACTCAGAGGAGGCAGCACAGATCCTGCCAAACCCTGATGGCACCTATCAGATCAGAGTCAGTGTGGGGGTAACACCAGAGGGGGGCGCCACTTACTCCTGCCATATAGATCACAGCAGTTTGGAAAACCCACTGGTTGTTCTCTTTGGTGAGTGTTATCAATGGGTGAAACTTAGAATTCACCATCTGATAAATGTGCTTCTAAGAATCCCATAGGAATGAATAGAAATTGGGTGAATTTTCCTGGCAAGGGGACTCCTCAATAATTATTCACATTTTATCAAATAAATAGGACCTTGCCAGCCTCACCCCAAGGCAAAATTCAAAGCCAGAATTCCATAAGAGATTGCTACTATGCTCTGCCGTTCCTAACTGAAGACTTGACATCAGCACTATGGCTGTGATCTCTTTTTACCCATTTCTGGCTCCTGGTGTTTTAAGGTATGTAACAATGGGGTTCAGAGGGATAGTTGAAAGAGAAGGGCAATTGAGGAGTCCCCTTGCCAATGCCAGTACTGCCAAATCTGATGGCTGTGTGTGTAATTCAGTGATTATGGGTGTGAGTGTGTCTGTCAGTAATGATCTGCCTCTCTCTATTCATTCTGTAGAAACAGAAACCAAGAATTCAAATATTACTTACATCCTTATTGCTGTCGGTGTGATTGTTCTCTTCCTTGCTTTTGGCCTGGGATTTTTTATACAAAGAAAAATGAAAGGTATCGTTTAATTTATATATAGAATTATTTCTTTCTTTACATTAAGTTATATTGTACATGATAAGGATATTAGCAGTCACTGAGGGGTTCTGTGCCCATATAAAGGCACAAGGCTGCAGGCTGAGTTATACAGGGAACTCTGAGTATCACTCATGTATTATAAGGGATAATGTACCCCCTACTGTAAATGATAAGGATATTAGCAGTCACTGAGGGGTTCTGTGCCCATATAAAGGCACAAGGCTGCAGGCTGAGTTATACAGGGAACTCTGAGTATCACTCATGTATTATAAGGGATAATGTACCCCCTACTGTAAATGATAAGGATATTAGAAGTCATTGATGAGTTCTGTAACCATATTCCTTTTACTTTTATAGGATTTAAAGACAGCCAGCAGAGTGCGAGCACAAATGAACAGGAAACTGCACTGCAAGAGAATATTTTGTAGAGCCCCCTGTTGGGAATCATATGGTGCCCCAGAACTTTTTTCATCTGCTATTGAAGTGTAACAAATGGGCCAAAATGAGACACAAAATGGAGTCTATAAAAAAGGAAAAAAGATAGGCAATCTCCCTTACTGTAACTTTATTCCGTATATAAAATAGCCCTTCATCAACAAAATGACTTTGTCAAGGGCAAAATAAATTTTACCCTTGAGAAAGTCATTTTGGTGATGTAAGGCATTGGGCTGTATCCATCTGCAGACTAATGAGCAAAATCCCCCCTTCCATCTCTAAGCTCGTTACACAAGGGGGCACATTCATGAAAACGCGAGTTCAAATCCCGAATGGGATAAATTCGGATTGGATATGATAATTTCTTAAGATCGCAAATATCACGAATATGATTATGAAGAAATCGTATTAGTCATGATAATATCGTATTGGCGATCCGAAAGCCACAAAATTTTTGTTTCCGAACGATTGTAAAATGCAGGAAAACTTTTGACTTTGATCCTTCTGTGCATGATTTTGGAAGCCTCCCATAGGGCTCAATGGCACTCTGCAGCTCCAACCCGGCCCAAGGAAAGTCTCCCATAGGGCTCAATGGCACTCTGCAGCTCCAACCCGGCCCAAGGAAAGTCTCCCATAGGGCTCAATGGCACTCTGCAGCTCCAACCCGGCCCAAGGAAAGTCTCCCATAGGGCTCAATGGCACTCTGCAGCTCCAACCCGGCCCAAGGAAAGTCTCCCATAGGGCTCAATGGCACTCTGCAGCTCCAACCTGGCCCAAGGAAAGCCTCCCATAGGGCTCAATGGCACTCTGCAGCTCCAACCCGGCCCAAGGAAAGTCTCCCATAGGGCTCAATGGCACTCTGCAGCTCCAACCTGGCCCAAGGAAAGTCTCCCATAGGGCTCAATGGCACTCTGCAGCTCCAACCCGGCCCAAGGAAAGTCTCCCATAGGGCTCAATGGCACTCTGCAGCTCCAACCCGGCCCAAGGAAAGCCTCCCATAGGGCTCAATGGCACTCTGCAGCTCCAACCCGGCCCAAGGAAAGTCTCCCATAGGGCTCAATGGCACTCTGCAGCTCCAACCCGGCCCAAGGAAAGTCTGCCATAGGGCTCAATGGCACTCTGCAGCTCCAACCCGACCCAAGGAAAGTCTCCCATAGGGCTCAATGGCACTCTGCAGCTCCAACCTGGCCCAAGGAAAGCCTCCCATAGGGCTCAATGGCACTCTGCAGCTCCAACCTGGCCCAAGGAAAGTCTCCCATAGGGCTCAATGGCACCCTGCAGCTCCAACCCGGCCCAAGGAAAGTCTCCCATAGGGCTCAATGGCACCCTGCAGCTCCAACCCGGCCCAAGGAAAGTCTCCCATAGGGCTCAATGGCACCCTGCAGCTCCAACCCGGCCCAAGGAAAGTCTCCCATAGGGCTCAATGGCACTCTGCAGCTCCAACCTGGCCCAAGGAAAGTCTCCCATAGGGCTCAATGGCACTCTGCAGCTCCAACCTGGCCCAAGGAAAGCCTCCCATAGGGCTCAATGACACTCTGCAGCTCCAACCTGGCCCAAGGAAAGTCTCCCATAGGGCTCAATGGCACCCTGCAGCTCCAACCTGGCCCAAGGAAAGTCTCCCATAGGGCTCAATGGCACCCTGCAGCTCCAACCCGGCCCAAGGAAAGTCTCCCATAGGGCTCAATGGCACTCTGCAGCTCCAACCCGGCCCAAGGAAAGTCTCCCATAGGGCTCAATGGCACTCTGCAGCTCCAACCTGGCCCAAGGAAAGTCTCCCATAGGGCTCAATGGCACTCTGCAGCTCCAACCCGGCCCAAGGAAAGCCTCCCATAGGGCTCAATGACACTCTGCAGCTCCAACCCGGCCCAAGGAAAGTCTCCCATAGGGCTCAATGGCACCCTGCAGCTCCAACCCGGCCCAAGGAAAGTCTCCCATAGGGCTCAATGGCACTCTGCAGCTCCAACCCGGCCCAAGGAAAGTATCCCATAGGGCTCAAAGGCACTCTGCAGCTCCAACCCGGCCCAAGGAAAGTCACGATAATGAAGCTTGAATGAATCTGAGACTTTCATACTCGGCGCGACAATACGAATTTGTCGCACAAATTTTGTCGCAAAGTACGAAAAAGTCATGAAAAATATGAAAAAGTTGCTGAAAATATGCAGATCGAATGCTCAGAGCATTTGTGGATTAGTAAATCTGCCCTTTTGGCTCGACCATTTGAAGTTGCAGTGCCCACGCAAACATGGGACAAATTTGGTTCTCATTTTAGCAGAGGAGTTTCTGCTTAATTGTATGTTCAGGAAATCTTGTCTCCAGTATTTATTTATTTAATCTGTAATTATTTTTGTTAGAAACGGAGTCTGTTACATTTTTACTTACTTATATTTTCTGATATTGTTTCTCTAAAAATTTCAAGTTGGGGTGAGTATCAAATTCTGATACTAATTGCACTGGGTTCTGAGCTGCCATGTAGTCATTGTCTGTATTAATTACTAATCAGCCTTATAGTGTTACATTTATATTGTATATATACCATACCCCCCAACTGTCCTGCTTTCCGCGGGACAGTCCCAGTTTATATAGCGCATCCTGCCATCCCGGATAGTTTAATGAATGTCCTGTATTTCCGTAATAGATTACAGAAATGCGGGACATTCATTGAACTATCCAGCACAGCGCCCCATGCATACGTGTGATGTCAATACGCACAGGGCGCAACCTTATAAAAGGGCCATAGTGCCTATGGGGGCTACTGTGTATGGGAAGTTCTGTCTATGGGGGCACTTACTATGGGGCCATTGTGTATGGGGGGTACTGTCTAGTGGGGCACTTACTATGGGGGTTTTATGTATGGGGGGTAAGGTCTATGGGGGCACTTTCTATGGTGGCATTGTGTATGGGGGTACTTTCTATGGGGGCACAAGCTGCTATAACTCACTTATAACTCACTTATAACTGACTGCCTTCTCTCTATATTTGTATTTTGTAGGAGTTTCTATATTGTTTTCCTTAGGTAGCACAGTATTAGGGTATAGCACATTTGCATCTGATCCTGCCATTTCAACTATATAAAAGTATTTTTTTTTTAAAAATGGGGTGTGGTAATTGGGCGTGGCCACAAAAGTGGACATGGTCAAAAAATTTGCCGTGCTGAACACACCAAATCTTTTTGTCCCTCTTTTCATTTTTCAAATGTTGGGAGGTATTGTAAGGTTTGACATAATATTTTATACTCACATATTGATATAATAATTTATCCAAATATTCATATACTTTGATATACCTGGGAGCTTAGCATATCATACTCCATTTTAGAAATATATCCCCATTTTGTAACTGCAAACAGCAAGGCTTGAAAATCTCACAATTGTTTGTTTTTTTCCCAAATAGTGTCCTTGCATGGCTTGCACATTGTGAAATACATATTATGTTTCTTATTAGTTACATTCCTGTCCTATAACAGAGAAGTCGGCTTTTCACTCTACTGCACATGCGCCTGTTCCGGGAATTTGCCGGCAAAATGAAGCAGGAAGGAGGAAGCGCATCGCCCCGGGCTGGTGCTGTTTTCTCCTAACAGGGGCACCAGCCCGGGGTACAAGGTAAGCGATTGAAGTCACTTGAGGGTTCTTAATATTTTGGCACCCCCAAGTGACTTAGCCTTTCCTTCTCCTTTAAGTACAGGTGTTACAAGTATAGGGCTGCCTTGCACCCAACAGCGCTGCACTCTGTTGCATTTTTAATTCAGCACAAGGTGCAAAGTAAAGGGATGCCCTGAATGGCAGTACATTGAAAATAAGAACTAAAGGGCCCGACTTTGTGCCTCTTAGTGATCTTGCACTTCTGTACTGGGCATAAGTAAATGAGCCCCCAGTCTGAACTGCACACAGAAGGGCATATTTACAAGAGCACAGGATGGCAGTTTGCAACAGGTCACAAGCGGAGAAATCTAAAAAACAAGTGAATAGAGAGACATTTCAAAGACATTACAAAGTTGTTTAATTTAGTGCTAAGAACCGATACATGCATTTGAAAATTCAATCCATTAGTTAAAATGTGGGGGGAAATGTGTTGAAGCTGAAATAGTATAAAGTGTGATGGGTACATACAGTAGGTTAATGTTTTGCATCCCCATGGAATCAATAATGATGTGTATACTTTTGCTGAATTTGTTTAGAGAAACCACCATACGCCCCGTCCGGCTGAGCTCCATTAGTGCCGTTTGGGGTTCAGGCTGTTACTATACACGTATGTTGATCACAGGAGAACGTGAAGCCTTTTGCACTTACTGTATATAACATTAAACATATTTATTTACTCCCTTTGTGGTGCCTATGATTACACTTCCGTTCCTACTGAGAATATACAGGGTTACTGAAATTAACTCTTACTACATGGTGATCCAGGGACTGGTCCAGTTGCCTCTGATATGTGTCTGTACTGATTTGTGCCTGTATTTACCTACTAACTGTGCTTGAAATATAGTTTGTTTAATATACCCATTTATTGTAAAAATTATTATTTAGTATTATTAGTATTATTATTCAAATAATAATACTAATAATAATAATTATTATTATAATTAATAATACTAATGCAACCCCATTTAAATAAAAAGAGAATGGGATGATTTGCAAAGCCTTTAAACCCCACATTTAATTGCAAGAGAAGTGGGGTCTTAGAAGTAAAGGTGGAAAGAGAGACACCAATGTTTCTCAGTGACCCACAGAATTACACAGTACATTGCCCACCCAGCAATAAATACACAGTAATCCCACCATTACACAGCACAGTGACCCACAGAATTACACAGTACATTGCCCACCCAGCAATAAATACACAGTAATCCCACCATTACACGGCACAGTGACCCACAGAATTACACAGTACATTGCCCACCCAGCAATAAATACACAGTAATCCCACCATTACACGGCACAGTGACCCACAGAATTACATAGTACATTGCCCACCCAGCAATAAATACACAGTAATCCCACCATTACACGGCACAGTGACCCACAGAATTACATAGTACATTGCCCACCCAGCAATAAATACACAGTAATCCCACCATTACACGGCACAGTGACCCACAGAATTACACAGTACATTGCCCACCCAGCAATAAATACACAGTAATCCCACCATTACACGGCACAGTGACCCACAGAATTACATAGTACATTGCCCACCCAGCAATAAATACACAGTAATCCCACCATTACACGGCACAGTGACCCACAGAATTACATAGTACATTGCCCACCCAGCAATAAATACACAGTAATCCCACCATTACACGGCACAGTGACCCACAGAATTACATAGTACATTGCCCACCCAGCAATAAATACACAGTAATCCCACCATTACACGGCACAGTGACCCACAGAATTACATAGTACATTGCCCACCCAGCAATAAATACCCAGTAATCCCACCATTACACGGCACAGTGACCCACAGAATTACATAGTACATTACACACCCAGCAATAAATACCCAGTAATCCCACCATTACACGGCACAGTGACCCACAGAATTACACAGTACATTGCCCACCCAGCAATAAATACACAGTAATCCCACCATTACACGGCACAGTGACCCACAGAATTACACAGTACATTGCCCACCCAGCAATAAATACACAGTAATCCCACCATTACACGGCACAGTGACCCACAGAATTACACAGTACATTGCCCACCCAGCAATAAATACACAGTAATCCCACCATTACACGGCACAGTGACCCACAGAATTACACAGTACATTGCCCACCCAGCAATAAATACACAGTAATCCCACCATTACACGGCACAGTGACCCACAGAATTACACAGTACATTGCCCACCCAGCAATAAATACACAGTAATCCCACCATTACACGGCACAGTGACCCACAGAATTACACAGTACATTGCCCACCCAGCAATAAATACACAGTAATCCCACCATTACACGGCACAGTGACCCACAGAATTACACAGTACATTGCCCACCCAGCAATAAATACACAGTAATCCCACCATTACACGGCACAGTGACCCACAGAATTACACAGTACATTGCCCACCCAGCAATAAATACACAGTAATCCCACCATTACACGGCATAGTGATTTTACCACATTTCTGCTTTCCCCTTCTGACGTGCTTCAATATGTGGGAGCAAGCACAGGTCTGCTCAGTGCTGATTGGACAGTATAGAGCAGGAAGGGGCGTAGCTTATCAGGGAAGTTAGATTTTTACCTCAGTGTTCATGGAGGATGCAGTTTCTTTATCTGCTACAGACTCCATGACATTTCCACCTCAGTTTCCTTCCAAATACCACAAAAAATGGAGCATCTAATCTCCTTTATATTTTTAATATGAGGAGAGACATTTTTTCTCTGTTCTGAAGAAAAAGAGTGACATTAGCCTGTACTGTAAGTGCTACTCAGTAATACAAAGGGAAAACCCGGAGAGCAGACAAAGTAACTTGTGACTTTCCCTTAATGACTTTTATTGCAGCACTTTCAGCTGAGTTACTTTGTCTGCTCTCTGGGTTTTACTTTAGTATGACTAGAAAGCCTACAGCATACTGAAGGATTACCACAATACCCCTCACTCCCTTTAGCAATTAAAATACAGGACTCTGAATTACATATATAAGTTATAGCTTCCTAAACCAACATCCTCATGGCCCACCTTAGGCACCAGAAAAGACTTTGTACTGAGTTTGGGATACTATTTTTAATATTGACAGGCCCGGATTTGTGGAGAGGCTACAAATTTAGGGATGGCATGCCGCCCCGCTGCCCCAAAGTGTAGCCATTTTTCTCCCATACAGAGCAATGGGGACCTCTACCCACTGCTCCATATGCGATCTAAAACTTACCTGGTTTGGGGGCACTGAGAGCAACATCCAAGGGGTCGGGGAGCAACATATTGAGACACTGGTTGGGGATCACTGCCTTAGAGCCTTAGCCAGCAGTGTAACCAGAGATTACGTACTTGGGATAAGGTGGCAAGATTGAGAAATCATGTTTATTTCCTGGGAGCAGCCAAAAAGAAGCTGGAGTTGGAGAGCCCATCTGAGCTGCACTGAAGAAAAGACTTTGGAGCGGATCTGGTTTAAGAATAGCAGCAGTGATCAAAATGGTATGAGAAACTACAGAACAGCTCCCTGCACAGTGCTCCTGTAGGGACCCATAGGGTTAAGCTCCCCATAGCTTTATCCCCTACCTCTTCACACCTTTGCTATCATTGGGCAGAAGCCCTTGTACTCAGTTTACAGTGTAAAGCTATCCTTTATAGGTTTAGCCTGGTTGTACACGCCCCCTGCAGGCTGATATAGTGCCTAGCAGGAGGGAGTGACTTCCTCTTTGGCTGCCACTGCTTTCAGGCATCAGTCCACTGAGCCTGGAGCACTAAGGCCCCAGTAGCATTTCATCTGATAAGTTGGGGACAGGGCCCCCTGAATGAGGAAAAGACAGCATAGCAGTATTTGTAATAGCACCCTCCAGGATGAGATCAGTCAGACTTATATAGCAAGGGCAGCCCCATCTAGGATAATAGGAAAGGAGAAGTCTTCCTACTAGGCCTTTATTGCCTTATTGTAGGGACACAGAAGTGCTAGGGCAGAGGTCGGCAACCCGCGGCTCGTCAGGGTCAGGCTGGTGACTAACATCCTCCGCGGCGAGCAGCGCGCCTGAAAAGCCACTGAAAGACTACTGACTTCTAGTCTTTCAGTGGCTTTTCAGGCGCTGCTCTCCGCGGAGGATGATGTGTGTGCTGCCGCTGGCCGGCAGCCTATCAGAGAGGCCGCCGGACCGCGATGACGTCATCGCGGCGCCAGCGCTGAAGAGGACTGAAGCCAGACTGCAGGAGGACCGGGCTGAAGGAAGGCGCGTGATTCGCTCTCAGGAGGTAAGTCACACTTTTAGGGGGGCCTGGCACATTAGGGGGGACTCCGGCACATTATAGGGGGGACTCTGGCACATTATAGGGGGGACTCTGGCACATTATAGGGGGGACTCTGGCACATTATAGGGGGGCCTGGCACATTACGGGGACTCTGGCACTTTATAGGGGGGCCTGGCACATTAGGGGGGCCTGGCACATTAGGGGGGACTCTGGCACATTATAGGGGGGCCTGGCACATTAGGGGGGACTCTGGCACATTATAGGGGGGCCTGGCACATTAGGGGGGACTCTGACACATTATAGGGGGGCCTGGCACATTAGGGGGACTCTGGCACATTAGGGGGGACTCTGGCACATTATAGGGGGGCCTGGCACATTAGGAGGGACTCTGGCACATTATAGGGGGGCCTGGCACATTAGGGGGGACTCTGGCACATTATAGGGGGGGCTGGCACATTAGGGGGGACTCTGGCACATTATAGGGGGGGCTATTGGACTCTGGCACATTTTGCGGCTCCAAGTTTTTTTTTCTTTTCGAAAACGGGTCCAAGTGGCTCTTTATGTCTTAAAGGTTGCAGAATCCTGTGCTAGGGGATCAGGTTAGCAAATATGCCTTTCCCTACCTCTGGATGAGAAGGGACAACACCGGTGAGCTGCCTGTACCTACCTATACCTATCATATTCCACCTGTTGATCATTTGCAATATCTATTGTAATTCTGCATGCTGGTCTGCTTAACATCTGAGTGAGTATATTGAAATACCCTGAAGATACATTGTCTTGGACAATAAAGCTTTATTTAGTTCATCTGCAAGAGCTCCTGGCGTCCATTATCTATTCTATATTCAGCATTTACACCTAATACACTACACAGTGGCAGTGGGAGGTATAGTTCAACAACATCCTCCATCCATTCTCCCACTTAGCGGAGGCCCGTCCTGATGTATGAGAGTCCAATGTGCCCCATGCTCTAACCATAGCCTGGGTTTAAAGTGCTTTTTAGCCAAAAAGGGGTTACATTCCATTCTAAACAATCTTACTTTTAATCACATGGACACAATGTGTCCGACCAATGTCCCAAGTGCAGAAGTAATGTAGGCACCCTGTTTCATGTTTTCTGGGCCTGCCCAGTGATACAGAGATTCTGGGGGGAAGTGTTACAGTTTCTCAATGAGAAGCTTGCCTTCCCAAATATCCACTCTCCAGAGCTTTGCCTGCTAGGGCTGACTGGAGACCTGCAACTCCGCTCTTACTCTAGACTGTGTATCTGCAGCTGCTTTACTATGCTAAGAAATCCATTCTATTGCATTGGAAGTCCCTAGATCCTCCTCCTCTACAATTGTGGCGAAAATTGGTGGATGATTCCCTTCCCAGCCAGAAACTGTATTTCTTTCTTTTCTGTTGTTTATCTGTTTGAATAAAATATGTAGAGTATATAAAAAAAAACAATCTTAGTTGTGGGAAAGAATTGGCAAGCATCCCTACCACTGTCACTGTGTTTAACGTTTGTACAACTGCCTTTTGCACAATGACAATGCAGGTGTTTAATCTTTCATTTTCACGTTTCAGTAAGTGGCTGCAAAGGAGCAATCATTAAACCATGGCAATTTCTATTTCCTACAGACATCATTTTCTTTGTTGAAGGTAAGAAACACAAAGGTCCTTTACAAAGGGACATGGTGCAGATTATTTTAGGGCTCAGAGATGGCACTGACTTGTGTGAATTTTGTCCTTAATTCCATAGAATAATATTTTGCATCTACCTAAACTTGAGGAACATTACACAGCCTGCGGGAATAGAGGGAGGCAAGAGAAATTCAGTGGCTACCTTAATTCATTTGAAAAGGGGCTTTGAAAAAGGGCAACCAGGCTAATGATTACATGATGTTCTCTTCACACATGGTTTGATATATAGGCAGATAAATATTGCAGTGCATCACTCATTTCTTAGATCACATATAGATTGTTGGCATATTTGTAAGATATGAGGATCATTCCTTAAGTGAATACCTGTGTCCTGTCACAGTCCTGTCACAGTATTCCAACCCAAATGGGCTTCACATGAAGAAATAGACAGCGCAAATTCGTCAATTAATAAATAAATTAATTCATTCAATTCTATTCCCATCTCAGATTTCAACAGTCTGTGGCAGTTCAAGCACCTTCACGGATTTCCTGCCAATTGCCCTTTCTGCCTGGTAACAACGACTGTTGTATTTATCATTGGGCAGAATTGATTCCATGTCTAATCAGGGATTAAGCTCTTGAAACAGAGCAGGTTATTGTGATTATTGTCTATATTGCAGTATAGGAAGCACAGTGACAGAATGGCTTGTTATATCTCTCTAGTGTTCCTTCTGGGCTTCCCTGCCGTGTATTCTGGTGAGTCTGATTTCCCCTTGTATTGTTATAGGGCTTTTCTGTACTCCTGACACCTTGGGTTATTCCCCACCCAACTGAATAGGACAGGCTCCTACCTTCCTTTCCCTTATTAGAAGTGGATATAAGGACCCGCCCCCTAGCAGACATTTCTTCCCTAATGACTAGACATTTGGCTCACCTGGGTGACATATTCACCCTGCCAGGGCAAGTTTCTTTGGTTCCCCCCTCAGCTCTGCTTCTAAGCAGGGGACCCGGTGGGAGTCCCATTAGGTGGCTGGGACAGATGATGCCTATTAAGGCTAAAATATCTATGGGAATGGCTGCCAGGGCTCTAAGGTTTCATTCTTCTGCTGTTCGTTTCTGCTATTTCTCTCCCATATTGCTCATTTAGCGGTGCAGATTCTGTATTTAAACTACAGTGGGGGTATATTTTTTTCACATATGGTTATTTTGCACCTATTTTATCTATGGTTACATTTTTTACTGATGTGCCCATCTTTCCATTTTTTGCGAATTGCTGTTAAATGCTCATTGCGCCATAAAAATCATAAATGGCTCAAAAATAAGATTAAGCTCTGCTTGATCATGGCCACTGTGTATGTTGGTTGTGCACTTTGTGAATATAAATGTGTCTTGGGGTAATTTTGCAAATTATTCTGCGCTGTGCAAACTTTATAAATGAGCCCCAGTATGTTTTCCCCCTCTCCTACTTGCATAATGGCTCGTATCCATGAGCGTTTGTACCTTCTCTCCTTTGTGGTGGCATTCTCCTGCGTTCTACAGTGCACCCCATTCTCCCTTATGGGGCTGTACTTAGAAAAAAAAAATAATAACAAGCACAAATGTCCTCGAGGGTTTGTAGGACAATGGCATTTATGTCCAAAAGCTAGAGATATCTGCCCCACAGGGGACATTTTTACAATCTTAAATGCTAACAAAATCTCTACTCATACCTCTACATTATGTTTTGGCCAGCCTGTGGCATGGAAAGGGTTTTTGCCCAAACAAGTGCAATGATTTCCAAGGATGAGCTTACTTGAAGGCCAGATCTCTTTGTTCCCCATGTGGCCCCTGTAAGAAAGAATGGGATGTGTTCCTTCCTACCCCCCCTGCAGTGGAACGCAGGAGAACCCACCACAGGGAAGCGCAGGTAGAAACGCTTGTTTGTACAAGCCCTAAGGCTAATGTCTCTCATCTGCCCCATGCCTCTCATAAGTTGTTAGCTTATTGGCCCATATATAAGGGCAAACTGATAAAATAAGCCATATATACCTGTACTATTGGCCTGTAGTTGTGGTCTTGTACCAATTAACTTGCATGGACCCCTAATATAATCGGATTGTGAGTTTGGGGCCTATTAGCCCCCAGGTACATGGGGCAGTGCACGCTAGTAAGCATAAGTTTGTTGCTATAACTATTGCCTTACTTCAGTGGGTTGTTGGGTTCAAATTGGGGTCATCCTTGAAAGATGTAACAGCAGTGCATTATGGGGTATTTGTCAGAAGGTAACATACAGCTGCACATACAGATGTGATTGGTTGATGGACAGGTGGCCTGATTGATGTTCATAGGCAGGCAGATGTTGCTTCCCCAGCAACAGGATATTTGCAGCTGGATGGCTGCCTATATAAAGGGGTGTCACTGGGCAGCGATGTTCAGAGGAGTCCCAGGATGAGTAAGTCAGTGATGTCCAAGTGTCAAGTGTCTCCACCACTGTTGGACCATGACCTCCTTCTACCTGTGAGATGGCCAAGTCGGCACTCCTAGAAGAACTTATGCGCTGGGCTCAACGCTTACTAGCAGAGCTGTGCCTGTGTGCTTCCACAGAGGAAGAAGAAGAATGCCGGCACATCCAAGGCACCTGCTAAGATAAAAACAGCCCTCTCCTTTATTCCAGCAAGCACCAGTCACGCGAGCACCTCCACACAAGACATGGCTCACCCTCCTACTAGCTGGCCATCCATGCAGGGTCGGACTGGGCCACCGGGACACCCTGCCCTAGGGGCCCTGCAGGTGCCCATGCCCCCCCCCGAGGGCCCCCCCTTGCCCGCGCCCCCCCCGCCCGACTCTCCTTACGCACTTGGGGGAGGACGTCGGGTTGGGGGGCCCTGGGACAGGAGCCCTGGTGGGCCTTTCACCCCCCAGTCCGACCCTGCATCCATGTCTCCACAAGCAATCAATAGGCAGAAAGCACCTTCTACTTTTGGTGGAGTTTCTGCAGTTACTCTACAGAGCTAATACCCCTGCTGCCAATATCGGGAGCTCAGGGACTTTTAGAGCAGTTGCTTCACCATCAGCTCCTTCTCCTACCCCCTCCCATCCTGCGCTCTCTCCACAGGTTCAGCTTCCTCAGAGTGGACATTCAATTACACCTCCCCAGGATGCCAGCTCCATGCAGGAGTTAGGTAATGTAGACATTTTAAAGTCTATTCTCTGCTTCCTTACCCCTGGCGCAATGCTCACGCAAACAAACACGGGGGTCACTGACTCTTCCTTCAGAGATTCCATTTTATGTGAAACCACTCCATTGGGTTTACATTTACCTTAACCGGTAAAAGATAAAATCATTAGGCGGGATAATGGTGATCTTTTATAATTTCTGCCTACTATTAAGGTATTGTTGAAAGATAAAAAGAGGAGAATCAGAGGAGGATAGAAGCAGGCCAGTTTCTAGGACTATCACTAATTGGTTACAAGCCTTTTGTATTTATGCCAATATCCTTTGTAGTAAACATCCTGAGGTTGGGCCAGCTTGCTCAAACATGTGGATATTGTGTTTGAGGCATATAGGTCTTACGGTGGGGTAGCATGGTTTACCTATGAGGACAAATTTAGGCAAAAAATGGCAGTTCAGAGGTCTATTCCTTGGGGTTCCAAGGATATTGAGCTCTGGATGGGCATGTTGGCCCCCAGACCAGTGACTACTACAATACCTAGAAACCTGGTCAAAAGTATAACACTTGTTGGGCATACGATGAATCAGTAAGTGGCAAAATAATTGCAGGTATAAACACAAGTGTTCCCACTGTGCTGGCAACCACCCTGCCTTTCGTTGCATCAAAAAAATTGTCAATGCTCCCAACAAGCTGTTATCCAAAGAGGCAATAAAATCTGACAAACCCAATGAAGTTGTCAGAAATGCTGCCTTATATAAGTTGATATCCAAATTGCAAGATGCCGGTATTAATTGAAAATGGTTTTGAATTTGGTTTCTGGACCCCATCTAGAGATGAATTTCCTTCAGTTATCCCTATTGTGTTGTATATACTGGAGCTTTATAATACTCAGTACTCACACGCAAGAATTAGCAAAAACTTGGCAGGAATTTCACATTTTTTTGAAACTTCAGGGTTTGTTTGATTTCACTAAACCCTTCCTGATCAAACAGATGCTAAAAGGCTTGGCCAGGGCTAGGCGATCTTATGATCATAGAAAACCAATAACTTTTTATTGTTGTCAAAACTAGTTCAGATTCTTCCTTCAATTTGTTTTTCACAATAAGAAACCAACCTTTTCAAATTTTTGTTTATATTGTCCTTTTTCGCAGCACTTAGAGTGAGCGAGGTGGTGTCTTTCAGCCGGCAAAAGCCTGGGGGGCTCGGGGTTGGGGAATGCCCTTCCTAGTGATGGGGTAATGGCAGATTCTGTTAATGCCTATAAGAGGGGCCTGGATGAGTTCTTGAACAAGCAGAATACCCAAGGCTATTGTGATACTGATTAGGGATGTAGCGAACCCGCGCAAAAATGTTCGCGAACCCGTTCGCGGACTTTCGCCAAAACTCGCGAATATTCGCAAACTTTGCGAACCCCATAGACTTCAATGGGAAGGCGAACTTTAAAACCTAGAAAAGCCATTTCTGGCCAGAAAACTGATTTTAAAGTTGTTTAAAGGGTGCCACCACCTGGACAGTGGCATGCAGGAGGGGGATCAAGGGCAAAAACTTCTCTGAAAAATACTTGTAAAAAAAACGCCAAAAAAAGCGCAAAAAAAAAGCAAAAAAATAACGCCAAAAAAAAAATAACGCAAAAAAATAACGCCAAAAAAAAAACGCAAGCTATTCCTATGTATATGCATAGGCGATAAAACGAAGCGAAAAAACGTGGCGGAAAACCAAGGCGAAAAAACGCGGCGCCAAAAAAAAACGTGGCGAACCCAAAGTGGCGAACATCGGCAAAAGTCCGCGAATTAGTTCGCCGGCGAACAGTTCGCTACATCTCTAATACTGATACCTACAGTTAGTACTAGTGGTTGTATATATAGTGTATGTATGTGAGTGTATAGATTGGTAGGTGTGGGTTGTGTGCTGGGTTTACTCGGATGGGTTGAACTTGATGGACTCTGGTCTTTTTTTCAACCCTATGTAACTATGTAACTATGTTGTAGTGGTGCAGGACAAGCTAAAAAATTCAAAGACCGACTTAACCGGAAAAGGTGCATTCGATTTTAAAAGTTTGTGCCCAATGTACGTGTTTTTTGAGTATTGCCGCAAGGTCTATCCACATAACACCATAAAACCATACCAAAGTGCGATTTAACGTGCGCTATTTTTAGCATGCATTAAATATTTTATCGCATCTTAATTTTCGCGACTTTTCGCACGATTCACTATAAGCATACTCGTGCTATTTTACGCGCGGTATTTCATGCGATAGTTTTTTCGCGATAAATAGCGTGCGCTGTATTTTCCGCATGCACGCTATTTATCGCATGCGCTAATTGTCGCGACATTACGCACGCGACAATCGGCAGCATAAAACTGGCGACATTTTGCCCTGGGAGAGCACAGAGTGCTAGAGAGGCGAATTTTTCCGCGGCAAATTTTTTCATGCGTTTCGCAAAACAATCCGCCAATGGCAAAACGCATAACAAAAATTCACCATGCGAAAAAAAATTGACACAGGCTTCAAAAAGTTGCCAGATTACAAAGTCGCAACAAAGAAATCGCTAAAATATACCTAGTAATGTATTTTGTGCGACTAAAGATTTAGCAAATTTAGGCAGATTTTAGCAAATCTTTGGAAAGATCCCCGAAACGGCAAAAAAAAGTTGTGCGGGCCTGTGTCAATTTTCGGACGTGCAGGGAATTTTCGCGTGGCAAATTTTTTAATGCGTTTCCCATTGGCGGATTGTTTTGCAAAACGCATGAAAAAATTTGCCGCGGAAAAATTCGCCGAACGTCCAAAAATTAGCTGCGAATCCATGCCTGACGAAACATTTCATCACTTGTAGCCGCATATAAATAGTCGCGCAAATGAACGCACGCCATGTTAGCCATACACGCCAATACTTTCGTAAAATTACTGTATTAAAAATGACCATTTTCCTGCAAACTGGCGGCTGCGTCACTCTGGGGGAAACACAGACTTGAATAAATAGCACTGCAAAGTCCATATTTTATTGGCAAAAGCTCATTTACTGTACTTTTATATAATTATTATACCTAGTAATGTATTTTGTGCGACGAAAGATTTACCTCTATAGTACTGTATAATATTGTGACAACATATTTACCGCTATAGTACTGTATATTAGTAGGGAAATTCCATACATGCCAAGACTTTAATAAAATTGAGTAAAAAGACACAGACTTGAATAAATAACACTGTAAGTCCATATTTTATTGCCAAAAACTCATTTACTGTACTTTTCTATAATTTATCGCCTGCCTGTAGTAGGAGTTAATTTTCGCATAGCCGAATGCGATATTTAGCGCGCCTAAGTGTTTGTGAATCATGCGATCATATTCTTTTCAGTGCGGAAATTAACACATGCGGTAAAACTAGCGCATTCGGTTGCGCAAGAAATAACGCATGCGACATGGCGACTTAACGCACGCGATAATACTATGGTGAATCGCGCGCTAATTATCATAAATTTTATCGCACTTTAGTGAATCAGGCCCATAGTGTATTTATGTAACAAAAAAGTTCATCATCACCATCTAGTAGTTCAGTCTATTGCAAAAAAGTCCATATGTAATCTTAGTAGGAATCAGTATAGGCATCAATCTGTAAAAAATTATATTAACGTTATTTACTTAGCAATATACAGTATTGTGGTTTATAGGAAACATTGGAGACTCCATGCCTCATTCATTCCCCTTGGTTCAATGGTATTAAGAGAATCTATTCATTTTGCTTCGTCTTAATATCATGGTTTTCCTGTCCCCCCTCTCGTAGGTATCGCAACCTGTTGGAGGACCATCCACCTTAGAGTGGTTACATTGTGTCTTTCATTAAAAAAATGTCTGCCCACCGGTGTGTGTGTGGTGATTGATCTCTTATGTTCCCCAATTCTTATTCTGACCACCCGTTTGGTTTCTCCTACATACAATTTACCTCAAGGACATTTTAATGCATAATGTGAGAAAACACTGGTCCCTTCTATCACAGGATTTCCCATCTGGTAAACTGTTTAAGGAAAATCCCTTATTCTCCTACAAAAGAGGAAAAAATATTGCAAATCATCTTGTGAGGGCTGAGCTAAATACAGCAAATACTAAGCAAACCAGATGTCTTGCCAAACTAAAGAATGGCACGTTTGCTTGCCTAAATTGCAGTAATTGCAATTCCATAATAAAAGGTGGTTATATCACACACCCCCACAAGGGCCATAAAATTCCCATTAAACAGTACCACACTTGCAATTCTGACCATGTTATATACAGTATGCGTTAAAATGTCCCTGCGGTAAATTGTATGTAGGGCAAACCAAACGGGTGGTGAGAATAAGAATTCTTATTCACACCAGGTACTAACCCCCTGAAACTCTTTCCTCATCTCTTCAGACTCCTCGTCACCTCAGACTGCCCAGCTAACTAACAACTACCTACCTAATACCTAATACTGAACTCCTACTCACCCTAATTCTAGTTGGGATGGCCTTTCTCTCCTCTGGCTCCAAAGTGTGTCCTGCCTCTTGATGTTCCCAGGCCAAAGGGGATGTGCTCAAGTGCTTAAGCTCCTCTAGGGAAACTCCCCTACAGGCCAACCTTAAGGGTTAGTGCCACCTGCTGGTTAAACTAGTATATTACCCAAATATTTACATTTACAATAAAGCTTTATTTAACCTCCTTACAGTCAAACTGGCCCTCTTGGGGCCCACCAGGGAACCTGACACTTGGGGCCAACTCAAAATGTTATAGTTGTTATATAGGTGCATAATGGGAGAAAGGTTTGCTGGCAGTTATTCTTGGCTGGGCCTACTAGGGTGTGGGCCCTCCTGGAAATGCTCTAGTACCCTGGGAGCCCATTGGGCCCTGCTATGGTACCAGTTGCTGAGAAAGAAAACTTGTTTCACAGCTGATCTTATCACTGATCCAGTTAATGTTTTTTCTGTGTTTTTTAGGCAGTCCCACACTACAATATTATATAACCATGTTATCCACTGCCTACCCAGGCCTGCCGCAATTTTCAATCATTGCATTTGTGGATGACGTGCGGTATGGAAGGTACAACAGTGACACGCGCCGCGCTGAGCCTTTGATTCAGTCTCTGATGGTATTTTCTGAACAGTTGGAAAGTCTGACCAAATTGGCACAACAAACTGAATTAACGCAAAAACTGTTCATGACTTTAATTATGGATCTTTTAAACAAGACTTATGGTAAGAATAATATCCAAATAAAATACCTGAACACAAATTAAAATGTGTGTTTATATCATACCGGCCAGAGTCTGTCATGCTAATGTGCACTGCATAGAGATCTCTACCTCGATTTTTAAAAACCAAAACAATATTATCTATTATAAGTAAATCTAAAGCAACTGGACTTGCTAAGTAATAATTAAAAATGTTTCACTACTCATCCGAGCAGCTTCTTCAATTCAACTGACTGGTATGGGAAGGTCTCAGCATATGTACTCTTCCACTAATCCAATCACAATGGCACTTTGTAACTCTTCAGAGAGGTGACATCTGAAACTCACAGAGGTGTGAATGCTGTGGGGTTACTGTGATAGGATTACTAAAGTATCATGCAACTCTTCAAACAGGTGTTACTTGTTAGAGTTGCACGAATGGATGTGTGAAGTTCTGAAACTGTCAGGGAACAGATGTTAGAACAGCACTGTATATAGCAAACAGATGGTGTTGAAGGCCCCCATTTGCTTTAAGA
Organism: Xenopus tropicalis; assembly: GCF_000004195.4. Lineage (NCBI taxonomy): Eukaryota > Metazoa > Chordata > Amphibia > Anura > Pipidae > Xenopus > Xenopus tropicalis. The sequence goes on along the minus strand of NC_030684.2, from coordinate 134,464,335 downwards.
GCAGTTGCTTTGTATCCCCAATGTATAGGTCTGTGCACTCTTTGCTACACTGAACTGCATATACCACATTACACACGCCTGCTACATATGGGATGACTATATTACGCCTAATCTGTGTCTGAGGACAGTTATTCCTTTTGGTGTTCCTGTTGGGCTTAGTTGCTGTTGTTTTGACAGAGGCCCAGTTTGGGTAGCCACAAGCTTTCACTGCTCCTCTGAGATTAATACTCCGTAGTGAGTGGGTTTACTGTATACTTCTGTTTTCAAATTACCCCCTTCTTGAATGGATATCTAACAGTCCAAAAAAGCAAGTTTGTTCTCATGGGCATCCTCCCTTGCAAACTTGATGTTATTGTCCACTGAGTTAATGTGTTCTGAAACTGGTGGGAGAAACTGGTGAACCCATTGCACAGCCATGTTTCTGCCTGTATAATTGGTCCTTGTATTTGAAGTATGTGGTGTTAAGGCACAAATCTAGCAATAAACATACTTGGTTACCATAGTTTCTCCTGCTTCTAGTTTAACTCCTTGAATCTTGGTGACAAACCCTTTGGCATTTTGGATGTGATGCACTGTTTTACCTACCAATGGGGCTAAGATGTTGGCCAAGTATTTTGCTGCTGGAAGTCACTGAATTGATGCTGCTATCAATAGGCCTGAGTGGGGCTCCATCTTTGTGTAACATCTTCAATGATTACTTAACAAGTCCAGTTGCATTCAATTTACTTATACTAGATATACCATGACCTGGATGAAATAAAATCTTCATAGTCAAAACAATATTGTTTCTCCCAATTGGAGTGCAGTCTCTATTAGCTGACAATTTTCATATGATTGGTGCCCATTGCAATAGTGAGTCTGGCTGACAATAGTAACATGGTGTCATTTGTGTGCCTGGCTATACTTATTATAGCTCTGAACCTTTGTATTGCAGATATTAATTACGTGTTCCAAATCCAGGCTGCCTGTGTGCTGCATGAAGATGGTACAGTTGACATATGCAAAGATACGGCATTAGATGGCAAACAGCTCCTAGTGTTTGATAAAGAGAGAGTGGAGATTGTACCTGTGACCCAAGAGGCCGTGCTTCTGGCACAGTGGGTGAATAAACAGGGATATGCAAAGAAATATAAAATATTCATGGAAAATGAGTGCACTCAGCATTTGCCATCATTTCTACCATGTATAAAGAGTTACTTGGATAAGAAAGGTGAGTTCACAAACCAACATTTCTACTATGCAAATGCACCTGAAAAATGAATTTTTATGAGGTAGCAAGACAACTGCTCTACATTTGATGAAATCTAAGAATTTGAATCCACACCTTAATTTATATTTACTTAAACCTTGGAACAGTACAGGATCATCCATGAGCAAAAATATTTTCTTTCAGTGGGAAGTTTGGTTAAGGCCACACTAAATAAATATTCATATTCAGTTCTTTCAATTCCCCAACTACATCTGGGAACCCCCCAAATTCAGTTCATGACTAATATTCACACACACATACAGTGGAGGAAATAATTATTTGACCCCTCACTGATTTTGTAAGTTTGTCCAATGACAAAGAAATGAAAAGTCTCAGAACAGTATCATTTCAATGTTAGGTTTATTTTAACAGTGGCAGACAGCACATCAAAAGGAAAATCGAAAAAATAACTTTAAATAAAAGATAGCAACTGATTTGCATTTCATTGAGTGAAATAAGTTTTTGAACCCTCTAACAAAAAAAGACTTAATACTTAGTGGAAAAACCCTTGTTTGCAAGCACAGAGGTCAAACGTTTCTTGTAATTGATGACCAAGTTTGCGCACATTTTAGGAGGAATGTTGGTCCCACTCCTCTTTGCAGATCATCTCTAAATCCCTAAGGTTTCGAGGCTGTCTCTGTGCAACTCTGAGCTTGAGCTCCCTCCATAGGTTTTCTATTGGATTAAGGTCCGGAGACTGACTAGGCCACTCCATGACCTTAATGTGCTTCTTCTTGAGCCACTCCTTTGTTGCCTTTGCTGTATGTTTTGGGTCATTGTCGTGCTGGAACACCCATCCACGACCCATTTTCAGTTTCCTGGCAGAGGGAAGGAGGTTGTCGTTCAGGATTTCACGATACATGGCTCCGTCCATTTTCCCGTTAATGCGAATAAGTTGTCCTGTGCCCTTAGCAGAAAAACACCCCCAAAGCAAAATGTTTCCACCCCCATGCTTGACGGTGGGGACGGTGTTTTGTGGGTCATAGGCAGCATTTTTCTTCCTCCAAACACAGCGAGTTGAGTTAATGCCAAAGAGCTCTATTTTGGTCTCATCAGACCACAGCACCTTCTCCCAGTCACTCACAGAATCATTCAGGTGTTCATTGGCAAACTTCAGACGGGCCTGCACATGTGCCTTCTTGAGCAGGGGGACCTTGCGAGCCCTGCAGGATTTTAATCCATTGCGGTGTAATGTGTTTCCAATGGTTTTCTTGGTGACTGTGGTCCCTGCTAATTTGAGGTCATTAACTCCTCCCGTGTAGTTCTAGGATGCTTTTTCACCTTTCTCAGAATCATTGACACCCCACAAGGTGAGATCTTGCGTGGAGCCCCAGAGCGAGGTCGATTGATGGTCATTTTGTGCTCCTACCATTTTCGAACAATCGCACCAACAGTTGTCACCTTCTCTCCCAGCTTCTTGCTAATGGTTTTGTAGCCCATTCCAGCCTTGTGCAGGTCTACAATTTTGTCTCTGACATCCTTGGACAGCTCTTTGGTCTTTCCCATGTTGGAGAGTTTGGAGTCTGCTTGATTGATTGATTCTGTGGACAGGTGTCTTTTATACAGGTGACTAGTTAAGACAGGTGTCCTTAATGAGGTTGACTAATTGAGTAGAAGTGTCTAACCACTCTGTCGGAGCCAGAACTCTTAATGGTTGGTAGGGGTTCAAAAACTTATTTCACTCAATGAAATGCAAATCAGTTTCTATCTTTTATTTAAAGTTATTTTTTCGATTTTCCTTTTGATGTGCTGTCTGCCACTGTTAAAATAAACCTAACATTGAAATGATACTGTTCTGAGACTTTTCATTTCTTTGTCATTGGACAAACTTACAAAATCAGTGAGGGGTCAAATAATTATTTCCTCCACTGTATGTTATCACTGAACACTTTCAATTGTTACATGAAACCCATTGAGGCAAGTATTAGATATTTGTGTTACCTACCTTCAGGGCTGTATCTATATATAGGCACCTGTGGGGTGTGGGTGCCTATATAATTGATAATTTTAAAGGACATGTAAACCCCCCCACAAAAAATGTAGTCAGTAAACAGCCTCTAGAAATCTTTAAATACTTGCCACAACTGTTGTTAAAAGGTTAATAGTAAGGCTGCAGCATCCCCTTAATCACTTGGGATTCATTCTCCTCCTCTAACCCACTCGGCCCCTCCCTCAGGAACTGACTTTGGCTCTTGGCTTACTGAGCATGCTCAGTTCTGCTCAGATTACTAAACAAGCCCTCCAGTCTAGCAGCCAATGAAGAGATGACACTGCTGGTTTCCATAGAAACTCTGCTCTAGCTGTGTACTCTGCGTAAAAAACATGTTTTTTCTCCCAACCTCCTCTTCTGAGCTCAGTTTAATGACTGCAGTGCTCAATCAAAGCAGGCAAGAAAGTTCTGCGTGTGTAAGCCTGCATTCTTCATATGCACATGTGCTGTTTGCAGATTTAAATGTCACATTTGATGTGTCAGAGGGAAAATGGCCACTAGGTGAAAGCTGCTTTTTGTTTTAGGAAAATGTGATGGTGCTGGCGAACAGAGGGAATATATGCAGTACAGGTGGGGTAGATGTGCTTAGTATACACTGTCCTTTAAAAAAAAGAAAAACAAGCTCAGATTTTGTTTTGTTACTGTATGTGGGTAGAACAGCCAGACTGTGACCCTCGTGCACATTGGTAGATAATGGCTTTGTACACTTTTTAATTGTCCCAATCAGATTATCGAAACTTGGATATCAAATCCAAAAGAATCATAAGAACATGTCTGCAAGCTTTAAAAGTACTTAATGTTTTTATTCTTCCTTTTCCTAACAGTGCCCCATGTAAAATTGTCAGGCTCAGAGAGCGGCACCAAACTGCACTGCCGGGTGTATGGGTTCTACCCCCGAGATGTGGAAGTGAAGTGGATAAAGAATGGGAGAGATGAGATTCACTCAGAGGAGGCAGCACAGATCCTGCCAAACCCTGATGGCACCTATCAGATCAGAGTCAGTGTGGGGGTAACACCAGAGGGGGGCGCCACTTACTCCTGCCATATAGATCACAGCAGCTTGGAGAATCCACTGGTTGTTCCCTTTGGTGAGTGTTTTTAACTGGTGAAAGTTAGAATTCACCATCTGATAAATGTGCTTATAAGAATCCCATAGGAATAAGTAGAAATTGGGTGAATTTTTCTGTGGTGAGCTTTAATGTCACATTTTGATAAATCTGTCCCTTAGGGTAAAAACTTTCAAGGGATAGAAAGTATGGAATGGAAAAAAAATAAAAGATTAACCCACAAGGAGGTAGAAATGCAATAGAAAATTTCCTCTATGGGAGGAATTAAAATATAGAGAAATTCCAAAAGATTACAGAGAGATGAAATGACTATGGGATGGGGAATAGATACAGTATAGCATTCAGTATAGCATGGGGGGGGCAAAGGGATCCTAGGCAGGGTATAACCTTATGAGAAGGATGGGGTTTTTAAGTTGTTTATTGAAAATTTTATAAACTATAATTAACAGAGCTAAGGACAACATGCCGACTAACAGTACAAATATCACAGACAATCACATTTCCCCCGCCCAGTCCATTGGCCAGAAATCCTGAGGAAGGACTGTAAATCTTAGCAAATCCCATCCCAGCCCAGGGGTTTGCTGCGGAGGCGCTGAAGCTGCTGAAGGGAAAACAGAAGGAAGGCTGGTGTCAATATGCATAGAAATATGGTAATGCATAGGTTTAAGCTGGGCTGGGGGTTGAGAAGTATAGGGATGTGATGTCATGAGAGAAGCAGTTCACTTTTCTGAACAGGTAGAAACATCCCACCCACCCTCCCCTTTTTTTGCATATTTTCTAAAATGCCAGGAGATTCTCTTCTTTATGCTCTCATATTATTTATTAATAACAGAATGTGACTGGTTTGCTGTATGCACTATTTATATTGTGGTTTCGGTAACGTTATACATTTTTGTTAAATGAAAGTCATATCCTTGATCCAGGGAATGTTTCCGATCCCCCAGGGGGTCAGGAAGGAATTTTTTCCCTCTTGAGGCATAATTGGCACAGGGTTTTTTGCCTTCCTTTGGATCAAAACAGTGGATATATGGTAATGTATTTTAAAGCGGACCTGTCACCCTAAGAAATAAGTTCAAATTATTTTCTGTATTGTTACTTGAGCAAAACAAACTTTGCTTACTGTATATAAATAATATAAGTCTTGTTTCCTTCCGTCTTGGAATTACTCAATGAAAGCATGCAGGCAGCTACCATTTTGTGGGCACTGTTATTAAGGCAAGCTTTGTATCATGCCAAAATCTTGTTTATGTGATAGAATGGGGGACCAGATGCCCAGGCCCATGCACTGGCTACACAGTTAGATGGTGAGGAGGGAGGGGAGAAGTGAGAAGTGCAGTGACATCTACGTAGTGCTGAATGGAAAGCTAAAGTTATTGTCTGCCCCACCTCTATGCCTAAGGTATAGAGGTGTGGCAAGCAATATATGATTGACAGCTGTGATTTTTAAATGCTTTTATAATGGGTTTGGATGTGTTAATATAAAAATGAATTTGGGTTACATGTTTAATTTGAACAGGACTTTTATTATACAGATTTTCATGTCTGGGTGACAGGTCCACTTTAAGTTTTATCTGTCACAGCAGCGGTAGGACCTTGCCAGAGTACTGCACAGGTAATTTTAGAACAGGGAGAAAGGAGGTTCTCTGCTGTGACTGCACGGTGGGTTGATAGATACAGATGCTACTACTGCTTGTGCTAGGTGACAGCCAGCTTGGATTTCCTATCATCGAGGCACTGCAGATTCAGGACTGGCAGCAGGGCTGCTGAACTTCTCTTATGGTGGGAAATGCAGTTCCTGCTGGTAGTGTGGGGCCTCTCTGTAGGTAGAGGCAGCCTAATACTCAGTGGTGGATATAATGACATAGTGCTGATCTCAAGTCTTCAGTATGGAATGGCAGCACATAGTAGCGATCTCTTATGGAATTCTGGCTTTGAATATTGCCTTGAGGTGAGGCTGGCAAGGTCCTATTTATTTGATAAAATGTGAATAAATGCTGTGGCCTCTTTTTACCCATTTCTGGCTCCTGGTGCTTCATTAAGGTACAGTATGTAACAATGGGGTTCAGAGGGATGGTTGAAAGAGAAGGGCAGTTGAGGAGTCCCCTTGCCAATGCCAGTACTGCCAAATCTGATGGCTGTGTGTGTAATTCAGTGATTATGGGTGTGAGTGTGTCTGTCAGTAATGATCTGCCTCTCTCTATTCATTCTGTAGAAACAGAGACCAAGAATTCACATATTACTTACATCCTTATTGCTGTCGGTGTGATTGTTCTCTTCCTTGCTTTTGGCCTGGGATTTTTTATACAAAGAAGAATGAAAGGTATTGTTTAATTTATATATAGAAATATTTCTTTTTTTTTTTTTTACATTAACCTACATTCTAAATGATAAGGATATTAAAAGTTACTGGGGAACTCTGAGTATCCTTCATGTATTATAAGGGATAATGTACCCCCTACTGTAAATGATAAGGATATTAGCAGTCACTGAGGGGTTCTGTGCCCATATAAAGGCACAAGGCTGCAGGCTGAGTTATACAGGGAACTCTGAGTATCACTCATGTATTATAAGGGATAATGTACCCCCTACTGTAAATGATAAGGATATTAGAAGTCACTGATGAGTTCTGTAACCATATACTTTTACTTTTATAGGATTTAAAGACGGCCAGCAGAGTGTGAACACAAATGAACAGGAAACTACACAGCAAGAGAATATTTTGTAGAGCCCCCTGTTGGGAATCATATGGTGCCCCAGTGGGAAGAATTTTTTCCATCTGCTACTGATTTGTCATAAATGGGCCAAAATCAGACAAATGGAGTCTATAAAACAAAAGAAAAAGATAGGCATGCTCCCTGACTGTAACTTTATTCCTTATATAAAATAGCCCTTCACCAACAAAATGTCTTTGTCATGGGCGAAATATAAATCTCACCCTTGAGAAAGTCATTTTGGTGATGTAAGGCGTTGGGCTGTATCCATCTGCAGACTAATGAGCAAAATTCCCCCTTCCATCTCTGAGCTCGTTACACTGGGGGTGCGTGCCCTTCTTTTCATTTGCTTTATACTGTACATTCCCTTTCGGCTCGACCATTTGAGGTGGCAGCGCCCACGGAGCAAACACGGGGTGATTTTGGTTCTCATTATAGCAGAGGAGTTTCTGCTTAATTGTATGTTCCCAAAATCTTGTCTTCAGTATTTATTTATTTAATCTGTAATTATTTTTGTTACAAGCGGAGTCTGTTACATTTTTACTTACAAAGACAGTGATCATTTCTTTGTATTATCTCTAGGACATGACAGCCCAGGGACACTAAGGGGCACATTTACTAAGCAATTTTGAGAAAACTGCCATTTTTTTTTTAGATATTTTCGAGATTTATGAATGGGTTATTTGGCAGTATTTATTTTTTCTCATATTATTTTTCTAAAAATTTGAGTTTTTCGGACATTTTCCCAGAAAAATTTGAGTTTGATCTGTCAAATACCATTGAATCCTGTGGAGGTTTAGAGTAGTAGTCTGTACCAGCCTGTCTTGTGACATATTTTCAAGGAGAAGTTAATCCCATCATTGTTTTCTATTTCATCCAGTTTCAAAATGAACCTAAACAAACTATTATTTTCCAAGAATGAGCGCCAACGTTACTAAAATGGCTGCTGGAGCAATTCCTGTTTGGGGAAAATAATGTCCATTTAAACCTGAATTTTAACAATTCTTTTTAACTTGAAAAAATCTGATTTAGCATTACAGCTGCCATACCAGGTGGTGATACAGCCGGACAGAATACTCTCTATTGTGCATCGATAGAAGTTTGTGAGTATTCTGGAGTCCATGCCGAACCTCCTCAGGTGCCGCAGAAAGAAGAGCCGCTGTCTCGCAGCTTTTGTGATCACACCAACGTGGTGAGACCAACTCAGATCCCCACTGATATTGATGCCCAGGAATCTGAAGCTGCTGACTCTCTCCACCTCTGCTCCCTCAATGTGAATGGGGGTATGGCCTCCTCCCTGCAGTCTCCTGTAATCCACAATGAGCTCCTTAGTTTTGCTGACGTTGAGCAGCAGGTTGTTGTCCCAGCACCATGATGTCAGGGCTCCCACCTCTGCCCTGTAAGCCGACTCATCTCCATTAGAAATGCAGCCGATGATGGTGGTGTCGTCTGCAAATTTGATGATAATATTGGAGCTGTGTGTTGCTGTACAGCCATGGGTGACCAGGGTGTACAGTAGGGGGCTAAGCAAACATCCCTGGGGGGCACCGGTGCTAAGTGTCAGTATGGATGAGGTGATGTTGCCGATCCGAACCATCTGAGGTCTGTTTGTCAGGAAGTCCAGGATCCAGCTGCACAGGGAGTAGAAGTAGAGCCCAGGTGTTTGCTGCGGAGGTCCTGAAGATGCTGAAGAGAAAACAGAAGGAAGGCTGGTGTCAAATATGCATGTAAATATGGTAATACATAGGTTTAAGCTGGGCTGGGGGTGGAGAAGGATAGGGATGTGATGTCACAAGAGAAGCAGTTCACATTCCACCCACCCTCCCCTCTTTTTTGCATATTCTCTAAAATGCCAGGATAGTTGTTTATGGTAAGACAGCATCCTTATGGGAACTACCTGAATGACTAACACAATAAGATTATAATACCTGTTTATCTTGTCAGCCAATCAGAACACATCCCTACTTTGGTCAGTGAGATTCTAAGAGTATAACTTGTGAAGCTCTTAAACTTAGATAGAAAAAGACAGGTTGATAGAAACAGAGAAACACACACACACACACACACACACACACAAAGATTATATGTTAGGTTAGGGAGAAGTGCTTTGTCTCTGGGCTGGATAATCTGAAATAAATTCGCTTCATCTCTGGAAAAGAACCGTGGTTGTTTCATTTTACCTGGTTGTGGTAAATATTGGAATCTCCAGTATATTTGTAATAATATACTACATCTTACACTATACAACACTGCACAGGTAATTTTAGAAGAGGGAGAAAGGAGGTTGATAGATACAGATGCTACTACTGCTTGTGCTAGGTGACAGCCTGCTTGGATTTCCTATCATCGAGCTTCAGATTCAGGACTGGCAGCAGGGTATTTATTTTGATGAAACTTAGCAGTAGCTGCTGCATTTCCCACCCTAGGCTTATACTCGAGTCAATAAGTTTTTCCAGTTTTCTAAGGTAAAATTAGGTACCTCGGCTTATATTCGGATCGGCTTATACTCGAGTATATACGGTACTTTATATTTCTAATTTACACTGTTTACATAGCAAATCATTTTCTCTACCATTTAAAATGTTATTCTTGAACCAACAAATGTAATTTTTTAGCTGTAATATTGGTGTGTATGGAATTGTTTCAGATAAGCTATTGTTTCTCCTACTCAGTGTTCTGTGAATACAACCCAAGTTGCAGGATTTCTCCTACTTGGTGCTATTCTCAAGTCTACCACTAGGTGGGGCTTTAGCAAAGCAAGCGATGTCCAAAATCATTTTTATCTCTACATTGATGAAATCTTACACAGCCTTCTGGAAACCTGGTGTTTGGAAGTGTAATGGGGTCTGGGGTATCAGAAATCATTGCCTCTCACTTTATCTAATGTATTTGGGGCTAAAGTTCCCACTGCTTCTCACTGTATTTAATGCATTTTGGGTGCCACTACCCTCTGTATTTGACTGTATTTAATGTATTTTGGGTGCCACTTCTGCCCCTCTTTATATAATGTATTTCGGATCTGGAGTTATTGTTCAATGTACCATTATTTACAAGTGCACACTGTGTGTATATATCTGTATATACTTTACTGTACAAGTTAATTGAGGCTAATGGCACATGGCATACCTCCCAACATTTGAAAAATGAAAAGAGGGACAAAAAGATTTGGTGTGCGCAGTGCAGCAATTTTTTGACTACGCCCACTTTTGTGGCCATGCCCCAATTACCACACCCTATCCCTTTTTTTTTTCCAAAAAATACTCCTTTTATATAGATGAAATGGTGGGATCAGACGCAAATGTGCTATACCTTCATACTGTACTGCCTAAGGAAAACAATATAGCAACTCCTATGTATAAAATACAAATATAGAGAGAAGGCAGTCAGTTATAACTATGTACCAGTTTTGCCCCCCCATACACAGTGTCCCCAATGGCCCAATAGACAGTACCCCCATACACAGTACCCCAATAGCCTAAAAGACAGTACCCCCCATAGACAGTGCCCCCATACACAATGCCCCCATAGAAAGTGCCCCCAATTGCCACCATACACAGTGCCCCAGTGCCCCATAGACAGTATGCCCCCATAGACAGTGCCCCCAACTGCCCCCATAGACAGTAACCCTCCATAGAAAGTGCCCCCATAGACAGTACCCACCGTACACAGTACCCCCATACACAGTGCCCCCATACATAATGCCCCCCATATGCAGTGCCCCCAACTGCCCCATAGACAGTACCCCCCCACAGAAAGTGCCCTAATTGCCCCCATAGACAGTACACCCCATACGCAGTGCCCACCATACACAGTGCCCCCAACTTCCCCCATAGACAGTACCCCCATACACAGTGCCCCCAACTGCCCCCATAGACAGTAACCCTCCATAGAAAGTGCCCCCATAGACAGTACCCACCGTACACAGTACCCCCATACACAGTGCCCCCATACATAATGCCCCCCATATGCAGTGCCCCCAACTGCCCCATAGACAGTACCCCCCCACAGAAAGTGCCCTAATTGCCCCCATAGACAGTACACCCCATACGCAGTGCCCCCAATTGAGTCAGTCCCCCCATACAGAGTGCCCCCAATACAGACAGTCCCCCCCATACACAGTGCCCCCAATTGAGACAGTCCCCCTCATACACAGTGCCCCCAATTGAGGCAGTCCCACCCCATACACAGTGCCCCAATTGAGACAGTCCCTCCCATACACAGTGCCCCCTCATACACAGTGCCCCCAATTGAGACAGTCCCTCCCATACACAGTGCCCCCAATTGAGACAGTCCCCCCATACACAGTGCCCCCAATTGAGACAGCTCCCCTCATACACAGTGCCCCCAATTGAGACAGTCCCACCCAATACACAGTGCCCCCAATTGAGACAGTCCCTCCCATACACAGTGCCCCCCATACACAGTGCCCCCAATTGAGACAGTCCCCCCCATACACAGTACCCCCAATTGAGAAAGCGATCCCTTCTTCTTCAGTGGCTCCTCTGCGTATGCGGCTCCTTTTGTGGTCAATACGCATGGGGCGCAACCTTATAAAAATACCTGTCACCGCCGCACAAGGAGCCGCATACACAGAGGAGCCGCTGGAGAAGAAGGAGCACCAACGCATCGCGCTGTCCCGGATACCACAATGAATGTTTCGCATTTCTATTCGGAAACAGCACGATGTGCCATCAAAACCGGGACTGTCCGGCGGAAGGCGGGACAGTTGGGGGGCATGCCTTACAGATTCCATCATGGAGATGAGGTTACAGTTAAAACCTGCAGCCAAAATAGTAATGTTACAGGAAAGAGCAAAAAATAAATACAGAATGGCAACTGCTCCAAAACATGTTCCCATAGCCAGTAATTGTAACCCCAAGTAAAGTTAGTTAGCAAGGGTTATAAGGCCTGACCCAGAAGAAGTATAGCTATAGATAAGATATATATAGACAAAGCCAAGTAAGGCAGCGAGGTTAATACAGAGGAATGTACATGTGCCCTGTGTATTGGTTGCTTGCTGGGTAACAAGCCCCTAACCCTCTGTGAACAAGAAACAACACAGAGCAGCTTCAAGCAGGGCCGCCATCAGGGGGGCACAGGGGGTATGATCGTCCTGGGCCCGGGCGTTTTTAGCTTTAAAGGGGGCCCAGCCGCGCTAGAGTTTCCGGGCCCCCTTTCATCAAGCCCGGGCCGGGCCCAATCTTTAGTTGCGTCTTCCTCTATGTCCCGCGGCTCTCTGCCACATCCTCGCTTTTATAAGGTTGCGCCCGTGCGTACTGACATCACAGGCACGGAGTGCAACCTTATAAAAGCACAGAAGCAGCTGGGAGCCGCGGCACAGAGAGGAACACATCACTGGAGGCCGCTGGGGGAAATGGAAGGTGCTTGGGGGCCCTGGGGGAAGCTGAAGGATACTTGGCGGGGCCCTGGGGGAAGCTGAAGGATACTTGGGGGGGGCCTTGGGGAAGCTGAAGGATACTTGGGGGGGTCCTGGGGGAAGCTGAAGGATACTTGGGGGGCCCTGGGGGAAGCTGAAGGATACTTGGGGGGGCCCTGGGGGAAGCTGAAGGATACTTGGGGGGGCCCTGGGGGAAGCTGAAGGATACTTGGGGGTCCTGGGGGAAGCTGAAGGATACTTGGGGGGGCCCTGGGGAAGCTGAAGGATACTTGGGGGGCCCTGGGGGAAGCTGAAGGATACTTGGGGGGGCCCTGGGGGAAGCTGAAGGATACTTGGGGGGCCTTGGGGAAGCTGAAGGATACTTGGGGGGCCCTGGGGGAAGCTGAAGGATACTTGGGGGGGCCCTGGGGAAGCTGAAGGATACTTGGGGGGGCCCTGGGGGAAGCTGAAGGATACTTGGGGGGGCCCTGGGGGAAGCTGAAGGATACTTGGGGGGCCCTAGGGGAAGCTGAAGGATACTTGGGGGGGCCCTGGGGGAAGCTGAAGGATACTTGGGGGGGCCCTGGGGGAAGCTGAAGGATGCTTGGGGGGCCCTTGGGGAAGCAGGAGGATGCTGTGGGGGAGCTGGAGGATGCTTGGAGGCCCTGGGGGAAGCTGAAGGATGCTTGGGGGGCCCTTGGGGAAGCAGGAGGATGGTTGGGGGGGCCTGGGGGGAGCCGGAGGATGCTGGGGGTGCCCTGGGGTATGAGTAGGGAAGGGAGGCACACTTTACTGCTGCGCTGCAAGTTGGAGTGATATCCCCCTCCCCCCCAGCAGCCGATCAGCAGAACAATGGGAAGGGAGCAAGATAGCAGCTCCCAGTAGGTATCAGAATAGCACTCAATAGTAAGAAATCCAAGTCCGGCTTGGGACTCCTCCAGTTACATGGGAGTAGGAGAAACAATAGGTTAGCTGAAAGCAGTTCTAATGTGTAGAGCTGGCTTCTTCTGAAAGCTCAGACTCAGGCACACTTTACTGCTGCGCTGCAAGTTGGAGTAATACCTGCCCCCCTCCCCCCCAGCAGCCAATCAGCAGAACAATGGGAAGGGAGCAAGATAGCAGCTCCCAGTAGGTATCAGAATAGCACTCAATAGTAAGAAATCCAAGTCCGGCTTGGGACTCCTCCAGTTACATGGGAGTAGGAGAAACAATAGGTTAGCTGAAAGCAGTTCTAATGTGTAGCGCTGGCTCCTTCTGAAAGCTCAGACTCAGGCACAAGGCACTAATATTACAGCTAAAAATACATTTGTTAGTTCAAGAATAAAATGTTAAATGGCAGAGGGAATTATTTGCTATGTAAACAGTGTCATTTAGAAATAAAAAGTACCTAGCAAAATAGATAATGGACTGTGTTTTAAAACTCACTATATGGTCCTGAATATACATATAATAATCCACAAATTTCACACTGAAATAAACAAACATTTATTGGCTCAGATTTTTAGTAAAACATAAAATAACAAAAAAAATACTATACCAAACAACAAATAGGTGCTTCCCAGTGCTTCATGATACCCATGTGTGAGTTAAGACTGCAAAGAGAGAAGTCTGCTGGCCATTACAGAGGCCTCTGTGGGATCCCTGTGTGTCCCCTGGTGGTGAGGACAGGTATTGCTCGCTTGCCTGCTACTGTATGTGGGAGCAGCCACCTTTCCAAAGGGGAAGGTACTCTGGGGCAGGTAGTGTTACCTGGGGGGGCTTAACAGCCAGGCCCGGATTTGTGGAGAGGCCACAAAGGCCCGGGCCTAGGGCGGCAGGAGTTTAGGGGTTGGCATGCCGCCCCGCCGCAAGAGAATTTTTAAATTTGGCTCCCATACAGAGCAGTCTGGACCTCTCCCCACTGCTCCGTATGGGAGTTTAAAGGAGCATTTGCGCATGCGCACTGGGGGTGCGTTTGCGCATGCGCAGAGGGGGACACCCACAGGGGCGGCCTCGGGGCGCCTCAGAGGGAAATCCGGCCCTGTTAACAGCTCTTGGGGAAGGGACTAAACTGAATAAAAGGGTTGGGGTCTATCCAGATCTAAGCTGGGACTGGGCACCTACAGAGACTGTGCCAGGAGCAGATAGACTGCACAGGTTCCTCAGGGCAGGATAATAAGTTATCTGTAAAGTTGTTTTATTCTATTTCAATGGTTATATAAAGTTATCCTTCCTGCAAAGTGTGTGCTAATTATTTTTCTTAGTGGAAATCCCCTTGAGGTGTGCTCCTCAGTGTCCACTAGGTGGCGGCACTGTGCTAAGATCCCAGTTGCCAGTACCTTTCACTATTGCAAAGGGAACCCAAATGGGCTTCACATTAAGCCAAGAAATAGACAGCACAAATGCATTATTTCAATCCAATTAATTAATAAATTCATTCATTTAATTCTATCCCCATCTTAGATTTCAACAGTCTTTAGCAAAGCCTGTGGCAGTTCAAGTGAGCGCATAGATCTCCTGCAAAATGCCCTTTCTGCCTAGTAACAGTGACTGTTATATTTATCATTGGACATTTATAATTAATTCCATGTCTAATTAGGATTTAAGCTGGTTAACAAAACAGGTTATTTTGATTATTGCTCCGAGTGACAGTAAAGGAAGCACAGTGACAGAATGGCTTGTTATATCTCTCTAGTGTTCCTTCTGGGCTTCCCTGCCGTGTATTCTGGTGAGTCTGATTTCCCCTTGTATTGTTATAGGGCTTTTCTGTACTCCTGAAACCTTGGGTTATTCCCCAGCCAACCAACTAGGACAGGTTCCTACCTTCCTTTCCCTTATTAGAAGAGGATATAAGTACCTTCCCCCTAGCAGACTGTTTTTTCCCTAATGACTAGACGTTTTGGCTCACCTGGGTGACATATTCACCCTGCCAGGGCAAGTTTCTTTGGGTCCCCCCTCAGCTCTGCTTCTAAGCAGGGGACCCGGTGGGCGTCCCATTAGGTGGCTGGGACAGATGATGCCTATTAAGGCTAAAATATCTATGGGAATGGCTGCCAGGGCTCTAAGGTTTCATTCTGCTGCTGGTCTTTTCTGCTATTTCTCTCCAATATTGCTCATTTAGTTGTGCAGATTCTCTATTCAAATTACAGTGGGTTTATATTATTTTCACATATGGTTGTTTTACACCTATTTTACCCTAAATGGTTACATTTTGCACTGCCCGTCTTTCCATGTTTTGCGAACTGCTGTTAAATGCGAATTGCACCAAAAAATAATTCATAAATGGCTCACAAATAAGATTAAGCTTTGCTTGAGCATGGCCACTGTGCATGTTGGTTGTGCACGAATATTGCGCCAATTTTCACTTTGCGAATATAAATGCGTCTTTTGAGAACTCTTTGTGGGCTAAGAGTATCGGCACAAATAAAGACTCTTAAGGACATGCGCACTGCAAATAAAAATTCGCAATTATGTTTGCACATTAAATGCACCAGTCTTGTCCAAATTAATAAATATAAATACAGGCAGAGCAAATATGTTCCCTGTACGAATAATTCTGCGCTGTGCAAACTTTATAAATGAGCCCCAGTATGTTTTCACCCTTTCCCCCTCTCCTACTTGCATAATGGCTCGTATCCATGAGCGTTTGTACCTTCTCTCCTCTCTGGTGGCATTCTCCTGTGTTCTACAGCGCACCCCATTCTCACTTATGGGGCTGTACTTTAATTAATAAAAAATTAAAATTTAATAATAAGCACAAATGTCCTTGAGGGTTTGTAGGGCAATGGCATTTAAGTCCGAAAGCTAGAGATATCTGCCCCACAGGGGGACTTCTTTACAATCTTAAATGCTAACAACATCTCTACTCATACCTCTACATTACGTTTTGGCCAGTCTGTGCATTGGAAAGGGTTTTTGCCCAAACAAGTGCAAAGATCTCCAAGGATGAGCTTACTTGAAGGCCAGATCTCTTTGTTCCCCCATGTGGCCCCTGTAAGAAAGAATGGGATGTGTTCCTTCCTACCCCCCCCCCCCCCCCGCAGTGTAACGCAGGAGAACCCAATATCGTATTAATTGAAAATGGTTTTAAATTTGGTTTCTGGATCCCATCTAGAGATGGGTTTCCTTCAGTTATCCCTGATAATTTCAAATCAATTAATTCTAATTTAGGGGTAGTTAGATTGAAAATATCAAAAGAAAGTTGCAGCCCAAAGAGTTAGGGGTCCTTTTTAAGAACCCCCCATCACTGATTTTAGGATACCCCCCCTAGGGCTAGTGCCTAAAAAAGAGCCAGGAACATATTGAATTATTCATCACTTGTCATTCCCAGGGGGGGACTCAATCAATGATAGAACTGACCCAGAATTATGTGCTGTGAGCTATAGGTCATTTGACCAAGTGATTGTCAGTATTAGGCAGTGGGGTAAGGGAGCCTTACTGGCAAAAAGTCATATTGAACCTGCTTTTAAGCTACTTCTGATACATCCTGACTGCTGGCAATTGCTTGGTTTCCACTTTGATGGGCAATTCTATTATGATTGTTGTCTTCCTATGGGATGTTCCTTGTCTTGCTTTTATTTTACCACAAAAGTTATACCTATAGGCACAGTTTTTAACAAATGGTTAATCCCTCTAACGCAGGCATCACTAATCCAAATTGGCACATTCGGGTTCCCCCAACAAGTTAAAGGAACAGTAACACCAAAAAATGAAAGAGCTTTAAAGTAATAAAAATATAATGCACTGTTGCCCTGCACTGGTAAAACTGGTGTGTTTGCTACAGTAACACTACTATAATTTATATAATAAGCTGCTGTGTAGCCACGGGGGCAGCCATTCAAGCTGGAAAAAAGGAGAAAAGGCACAGGTTACATAGCAGATAACAGATAAGTTCTGTAGAATACAATAGTGTTTTATATGTTATCTGCTATGTGCCTGTGCCTTTTCTCCTTTGAATGGCTGCCCCCATGGCTACATAGCAGCTTATTTATATAAATTATAGTAGACTTTTTGAAGTAAACACACAACTTTTACCAGTGCAGGGCAGCAGCACATTATATTTTAGTTACTTTTATACAGTTTCATTTTTTGGTGTTACTGTTCCTTTAAGGACGACTCCAGGATTTTAATAGTAGAGCTTTCTGGCAGGATGATTTTATAGGTAATTCTGTATTACACCTTTATTCGGATGCTGCTGCATCTATTGGGTTAGGAGCAATATTTAATGGCCATTGGTGCATTGATACCTGGCCAATAGTTGGCATGAACAGAAATTAACTAGTAATTTGGTGTTATTAGAATTTTCCATTTTAGTAGCACTTGAAATATGGGGCGAGCAGTTGGCTAACAAGAGGATATTCTGGCATACAGATAATATGGGTGTGGTTTTTGTGCTCAACAACCTATCTTGGAAATCACCTCCGGTGTTAAGGCTGGTAGGGCAGGTCCTATTTAGGGCACTAAAACATGTTTGGATTAGGGACAAACAAATACCTGGTTGTAGAAATAATGTAGCTGCTGCTTTATCTCGGTTGCAGTTTGACTTATTATGGAAGAGTGCAGACAACCCAGATCCTTATGGTGTCCCTTGCCCAGATTACCTTTGGGGGCTCATCCTACCAGAACATGCCAGAGTTTAAAGAAAGCCCTATCTCAGAAAAAATGAAATGAGTATTCAGCAAGTTGGTGGAATTAGTCAGTATTCAAGGCTAACTACATGCATGGTAAGATAAGGATTTACTTGTGTGGTATACTGTATACTGGAGCTTTATGATGCTCAGTACTCGCAGGCAAGAATTAGCAAAAAACGGAAATGTGGCAGGAATTTCATATTTTTTTTAAACTTCAGGGTTTGGCCAGGGCTAGGTGATCTTATAACCACAGAAAACCAATAACTATTTTATTGTTGTCAAAACTAGTTCAGATTCTTCCTTCAGTTTGTTTTTCACAATATGAGTGAGCGAGGTGGTGTCTTTCAGCCGGCAAAAGTCCGGGGAGCTCGGTGTTGAGGATGTTGTAGTGGTGCAGAACAAGCTAAGGGCTTTACCAAAAAAATTAAAAGACCGACTTAACTGGAAAAGGCACCGTAATTTGGTTAGGTGCGTTCGAAATTAAAAGTTTGTGCCCAATATACGTGTTTTTTGAGTATTGCACTATTTGCCCTAATATTCCTGGCCCTCTTTTCATTCATATTGATGGTTCATTGTATCCGCCTTTCAATTCAGGTCCTTAAAAAGCTCGTTGAAGCTGTCAGTTTGTCTGCTAGTGATTTTAACGTGCACTCATTTAGGATCGGTGCAGCTACACAAGCAGCACTTATGGGATTCACTGAGCAGTCAGTTATGCAGCTGGGTAGGTGGTCCTCCAAGCAATATTGTGAGAGATGTAGAGAAAAAGCTGAATTACAATATATCCAAGTTTGCCAAAAAGGTTCACATTATGGTTTACAGACACTCTGAGTTAGAGTCAGGTGGAAAAGGCCTCTGTTGGCATGATAGGGTTCATTTGTCAGACATGGGCAACAATATTTGTAACATGGGCATACAAGATGTCATTAAAAAGCAATCAAAATTTGAGATGTGCCAAGGCCAATTGAAGGTTTTAAATGGTCTTGGCGAGGGTAAGTCCTGGGCTGTCGTGGCAGGGGTATAAAGAATATTCTATTTAAGGTAGCCTGCTGGTGTTTGAGCAGAGGCTGGTTGGGGTCATTTCCTTGTGTTGGAAGTTATGATCTGTTCAAGTTTAAAAGGGTATGGAGATGGTATGTACTGCTCAAAATAAAACAGCTGTGGCCTTTCTCCCCCAATGCTCTGTGTCTTGTGTATTTATTTACTCATTGATTTGTGTATGCTTCCATATTGTGTGCTACTGGCCCCATGCAACTTAGGGAAGCGCAGGTAGAAATGCTTGTGTGTATGAGCCCTAAGGCTAATGTCTCTCATCTGCCCCATGCCTCTCATGAGATTGGTCCATATATAGGGGCAAACTGACAACATGAATGACAAAATAAGCCACATATACTATTGGCCTGTAGTTGTGGTCTTGTACCAATTAACCTGCATGGACCCCTAATATAATCGGATTGTGAGTTTGGGGCCTATTTCCCAAGGTACATGGGGCAGTGCAGGCTAGTAAGCATAAGTTTGTTGCTATGACTATTGCTTTACCTCAGTGGGTTGTTGAGTTCAAATTGGGGTCATCCTTGAAAGATGTAACAGCAGTGCATTGTGGGGTATTTGCCAGAAGGGAACATACAGCTGCACATACAGATGTGATTGGCTGATGGCCAGTTGGCCTGATCAATGTTCATAGGCAGGCAGATGTTGCTTGCCCAGCAACAGGATATTTGCAGCTGGATGGCTGCCTATATAAAGGGGTGTCACTGGGCAGCGATGTTCAGAGGAATCCCAGGACGAGTAAGTCAGCGAGGTCCCCCACCCATCCACCCCCCCAATATATATATATATCAGCCATATGTCAGTCATATATTGCCTGTCCCGTCTCTATGCCTTAGGCAGACAGTTACTTTCACTTTCCATTAAGAACTCCTTAGATGTTGCTGCTCTCCTCACATTCCCCCTCCCTCCTCACCATGTAATTGTGTAACCAGTGCATGGACATGGGTATAAGGTCCCCCCATACTGGCACAGAAACAAGATTTTGGCAGGATGCAATGCCCGCTTTGATAACAGTGTCCACAAAATGGCCCCTGCCTGTTTTCTGCAATTGTGAATTCCAAGGCTGAAGGAAATAAGATTTAAATAATTTATATAGTGTAAGTAAAGTTTATTTTTCTTGACAAACACAATAGAAAACAATTTAGAATTATTTCTTAAGGTGACAGGTCCTATTTAAGTTAAATACACAGAAGATGAACACTTGTATTTGAGTCCTACTTTTGCTTGTGGTTTTTTTCCATACTCATTTTTGAAAAATGACTCACTGTTGTGCAACTGTTTTGTGGTCTTTCTCTGCTGTTTTATTTCTTAAAGCAATACTGACATGGGAAAACATGTTTGTTACAAAACCCATCAGTTAATGAGCTTCTCCAGCAGAATCCTGCATTGTAATCTGTTTTTCCCATGGGGCTAGCCATATTCTTTATTTCCCAGGGTGCCACAGCCATGTGACCTGTGCTCTGATAAACTTCAGTCTCACTTTACTGCTGCGCTGCAAGTTGGAGTGATACCCCTCCCAGCAGCCGATCCGCAGAACAATGGGAAGGCAACAAAATGGCGGCTCCCTGACATCTGTATTGCTAAAGTCAAGCCCAGCATACAGGGCACAAGCTTCTCCCAGCAGTCTCACAGCCCATAGGTTCCTCACTAACCTGAACACTCAAGTCATTTCATCTGTAATTATTTTTGTTACAAACGGAGTCTGTTACATTTTTACTTACAAAGACAGTGATCATTTCTTTGTATTATCCCTAGGACATGACGGTCCAGGCACACTTAGGGGCACATTTACTAAGCGATTTTGAGAAAAAGTTTATTTTTATTTAACTTTTATGGGTTTTTGGCAGGTATTGAGGTTTAGAATAGTAGAGGAATAGACTAGTCAGTGACAGCCCGTCCTTGACATATTTTCAAGGAGAAGTTAATCCCATCCCCCTTGGTGCTTTGGCACGCATGCGCAGTTGGGGGGTTGCAATGTGATGGGTCATTGCCCCCGCCGCTAATGACAAGCGGCAGGAGCAATGACAAAGAAGGAGGACTAGGGGTAGGTAGGCGAGGCTCCTGCCTGGTGCCCCCCAATCATTTACGCCCTAGGCAGCTGCCTCTTCTGCCTACCCCTAGCTCCGGCCCTGAGTTTCAGCATCCCAATAGCAGCAATGATCCAGGACTTGTCACAGGAGCTCCCCATCTTGGAAAGTGTCAGTGACACTGCACATGTTCAGTGGGCTCTGGGGAGCTGTCGAGAAGCTGAGCTCAGGGGTCACTGCAATTTATCAAGCAGAAAATGATGTTCCCCTGTCATATACAGTGGCTTGCAAAAGTATTCGGCCCCCTTGAACCTTTACACATTTTGTCACATTACAGCCACAAACATGAATCAATTTTATTGGAATTCCACGTGAAAGACCAATACAAAGTGGTGTACACGTGAGAAGTGGAAGGAAAATCATACATGATTCCAAACATTTTTTACAAATAAATAACTGCAAAGTGGGGTGTGCGTAATTATTCAGCCCCCTGAGTCAATACTTTGTAGAACCCCCTTTTGCTGCAATTCCAGCTGCCAGGCTTTTAGGGTATGTCTCTACCAGCTTTGCCCATCTACAGACTGAAATCCTTGCCCATTCTTCTTTGCAAAACAGCTCCAGCTCAGTCAGATTAGATGGACAGCGTTTGGGAACAGCAGTTTTCAGATCTTGTCACAGATTCTCCATTGGATTTAGATCTGGACTGTGACTGGGCCATTCTAACACATGGATATGTTTTGTTTTAAACCATTCCATTGTTGCCCTGGCTTTATGTTTAGGGTCGTTGTCCTGCTGGAAGGTGAACCTCCACCCCAGTCTCAAGTCTTTTGCAGACTCCAAGAGGTTTTCTTCCAAGATTGCCCTGTATTTGGCTCCATCCATCTTCCCATCAACTCTGACCAGCTTCCCTGTCCCTGCTGAAGAGAAGCCCCCCCAGAGCATGATGCTGCCCCCCCATATGTGACAGTGGGGATGGTGTGTTCAGAGTGATGTGCAGTGTTAGTTTTCCGCCACACATTGCGTTTTGCATTTTGGCCAAAAAGTTCCATTTTGGTCTCATCTGACCAGAGCACCTTCTCCCACATGTTTGCTGTGTCCCCCACATGGCTTGTGGCAAACTGCAAACGGGACTTCTTATGGTTTTCTGTTAACAATGGCTTTCTTCTTGCCACTCTTCCATAAAGGCCAACTTTGTGCAGTGCGCGACTAATAGTTGCCTATGGGCAGATTCCCCCCCCTGAGCTGTAGATCTCTGCAGCTCCCCCAGAGTCACCATGGGCTGCATTTCTGATCAGCGCTCTCCTTGTTCGGCCTGTGAGTTTAGGTGGACGGCCTTGTCTTGGTAGGGTTACAGTTGTGCCATACTCCTTCCATTTCTGAATGATCGCTTGAACAGTGCTCCGTGGGATGTTCAAGGCTTTGGAAATCTTTTTGTAGCCTAAGCCTGCTTTAAATTTCTCAATAACTTTATCCCTGACCTGTCTGGTGTGTTCTTTGGACTTCATGGTGTTGTTGCTCCCAATATTCCCTTAGCAACCTCTGAGGCCGTCACAGAGCAGCTGTATTTGTACTGACATTAGATTACACACAGGGGCACTCTATTTAGTCATTAGCACTCATCAGGCAATGTCTATGGGCAACTGACTGCACTCAGACCAAAGGGGGCTGAATAATTACGCACACCCCACTTTGCAGTTATTTATTTGTAAAAAATGTTTGGAATCATGTATGATTTTCCTTCCACTTCTCACGTGTTCACCACTTTGTATTGGTCTTTCACGTGGAATTCCAATAAAACTGATTCATGTTTGTGGCTGTAATGTGACAAAATGTGGAAAAGTTCAAGGGGGCCGAATACTTTTGGAAGCCACTGTAAGCTGATGCTACAGGGCTGAGTATTAAATTCTGATACTAATTGCACTGGGTTCTGAGCTGCCATGTAGTCGTTATCTGTATGAATTACTAATCAGCCTTATAGTGTTATATTGTATATACAGTATAGTGTGACATTTATATTGTATATATACAGTATAGTGTGAAATTTATAGTGTATATATACAGTATAGTGTGACATTTATATTCTATATATACAGTATAGTGTGACATTTATATTCTATATATACAGTATAGTGTGACAGTTATATTATATATATACAGTACAGTGTGACATTTATATTGTATATATACAGTATATAGTGAGTGGGCCCCTAAGCTCAGGTAAGTGCCAGCGGCACAGAGTATGGGCAGGGAATCAGCAGAAAAGAAGATGGGGGGCTACTGGGGCATCTTTGGGGGCACAGATCTTCCCTGCTAAAGGGCTGTGGGTGCCTTGGGCGGGTATAGAACCCCAAGACATAATATACAACATTTCTGTCCTACTTCTTTAGTTTGGCTTTAGTTCTCCTTTAAGTACAGGTGTTAAGTATAGTGCTGCCTTGCACCCAACAGCGCTGCTCTCTGTTATATTTTTAATTCAGCACAAGGTGCAAAGTAAAGGGATGCCCTGAATGGCAGTACATTGAAAATAAGAACTAAAGGGCCCGACTTTGTGCCTCTTAGTGATCTTGCACTTCTGTACTGGGCATAAATAAATGAGCCCCCAGTCTGAACTGCACACAGTGGGGCATATTTACAAGAGCACAGGGTGGCAGTTTGCAACAGGTCGCCAGCGGAGAAATCTAAAAAGCAAATGAATAGAGAGCTGATTTATTGATTTATTTAGGTTAAAAGGGGGTATAAAGGCATTTTTTAAAAACAGACATTTATTACAAAGTTGTTTAATTTAGTGCTAAGAACTATTATTCATTAGTTATAATTTGGGGGGAAATGTGCTGAAGCTGAACTAGCATAAAGCATGATGGGTACATACAGTAGGTTAATGTTTTGCATCCCCATGGAATCAATAATGATGTGTATACTTTTGCTGAATTTGTTTAAAGAGAAACCACCATACGCCCCGGCCGGCTGAGCTCCATTAGTGCCGTTTGGGGTTCAGGCTGTTACTATACACGTGTGTTGCCTTTTGCACTTATTTAATTACTCCCTTTGTGGTGCCCATGATTACACTTCCGTTCCTACTGAGAATATACAGGGTTACTGAAATTAACTCTTACTACATGGTGATCCAGGGACTGGTCCAGTTGCCTCTGATATGTGTCTGTACTGGTTTGTGCCTGTATTTACCTACTAACTGTGCTTGAAATTAGTTTGTTTAATATACCCATTTATTGTACCGCACAGGAGAAAATGATTATTTAGTATTATTAGTATTATTTATTCAATAATAATAATAATTAGTAGTAGTATTATTATTTATTATTATGTATTATTGTTGTTATGTATTATTATTATAATGAATAATAATAATGCAACCCCATTGAAATAAAATGAGAATGGGATGATTTGCAAAGCATTTAAACCCCATATTTAATTGCAAGAGAAGTGGGGTCTTAGAAGTAAACATAGAAAGGGGGACACCAATGTTTCTCAGTGACCCACAGAATTACACAGTACATTGCCCACCCAGCAATAAATACACAGTAATCCCACCATTACACGGCACAGTGACCCACAGAATTACACAGTACATTGCCCACCCAGCAATAAATACACAGTAATCCCACCATTACACGGCACAGTGACCCACAGAATTACACAGTACATTGCCCGCCCAGCAATAAATACACAGTAATCCCACCATTACACGGCACAGTGACCCACAGAATTACACAGTACATTGCCCACCCAGCAATAAATACACAGTAATCCCACCATTACACGGCACAGTGACCCACAGAATTACACAGTACATTGCCCGCCCAGCAATAAATACACAGTAATCCCACCATTACACGGCACAGTGACCCACAGAATTACACAGTACATTGCCCACCCAGCAATAAATACACAGTAATCCCACCATTACACGGCACAGTGACCCACAGAATTACATAGTACATTGCCCACCCAGCAATAAATACCCAGTAATCCCACCATTACACGGCACAGTGACCCATAGCATTAAATGGTGCAAAGTCCCCAGCATAAAGCACAATGGATTCTGAAAGGCAGCCCGGCTGTACATTCCAGCTGTGCAGGTTGCAAGCTGAATCACAGAATCTCAGAGGTGCTGGTTCAGTTGATATTCAAGGTGTGGCGCTTATAACACATAAAACATCTCAGAAATGTCACCACCACATGTTTATGCTGATCTGCTCCCTGCCATGACTTGCCTGGTCCTTCTAGTTCCTTCCTATTGGCCTGTATCATGCAACTCCCAGCAGCCTGCATCCATAACAATTTTCCTTTTCAGTGTCTCCATTATCCCCCCCCCCCCCCCCCCTTTTATAAATAAAGAAGTGCTAGGATTCATTTGCGAAATTATAAATCAGCCGCTCAAAAAATTGACAAAACTAGTGAGAAAACAGCAGCCGCCAGTCAGTAACTGCCGTGCATCTGTGCTGTCATTTACTGTATCTGCCCCAGATCTGAGCAGAGAGATTAAAGGAAATATCTCCTTCCTTTTGTCTGCCCCCCACTCTCTAAGGCCCCCCTAAACCCATTGATCTCCAGCCCCCCCCTCACTCACTGTGCCCCAGGTGCTTATCTCTCAGGCCCCTTTCCTCTCTCCTGCAGCCCCCCTTATCCCCTGTTGTACTATAGTATGTTCAGCCATTATGCAGCTCCATCTGAATAACCTGCTGTGTCCTAATAGCAGTTGTCTCCAAAAAGTATTATATATATATGTATACTCAATTTGAAGCCATGTGTTGATGCTAATTGGCTAGAAGAGCTGGGGAACCTTTCCCTACTACTTCTTTATGAAATCTCTTTGGCTGCAATGTACATTTTATAAAACATGGGATTTTGTTTATTGACTACATATAACCCACAACATCATTACATATTCTCTCTACTGGTTGTACTGCAATGTAATTATATTCACGTTGCTTTTGGTAGGAAGGGGGGGTAGTATCATGACAATATAATGGGGGAATACATGAGAACATTTATGTATATTGTGGGAGCAGGTGCATAGAAAAATATGCCACTTAAAGGAAAGCTATACCCCCAAACAATGTCGGTCTCTATAAAAATATATTGCATAAACAGCTCATATGTAAAACCCTGCTTCATCTAAATAAACCATTTTCATATAAATATACTTTATTAGCAGTATGTGCCATTGGGTAATCCTAAATAGGAAACTGCCATTTTAAGTACTAAGGGCCGCCCCCTGAGATCATAGGAGTCACAGTGCACACAAACAAGCCAAGGCACACATACATGCTAGGCCCCATCAGCCAATGAATGGGCAGAGTTCTGCCTTTTGCTCCCACACTACTTCCTGTTACAGTTAGAGCTGCATCACTTCCTGTCAGCTGATCTCTGAGGGGGCACACAGCCCATCACTAAATGGTGGCTCAAGGGAAAGGCTGTAAAAGGGTAATATTTACTGATATATACACAGGGTTGGATTGACAGCACTCGCAGGTTCTTTTCACAAATTACTCACGTAGTCATCATAAATAAAAGTGAGGCTTTATTTCGTCCAACGTTTCAGCTCCTAGCTGGAGCTTTCATCAGGGACATTAACACCACGGTGCAGAGTACAGAGTAAACCCCCAAAAAGGGCGCCAATGTTGTTGCTAGGCAACCCCAAACAAACGGTGATGTGCATTTGTGAAGTACAAAGATAGAGGGACAATATAGTCAGTATTAGCGGGTAAACAAGTATGCAGACTCTAGTGGTATACTGTAAATGCCAACACTCATTCAGGTGTGCCCAGACTAAAATCGCCTGTTATTGTGACCCCCCCCGTTGTTGGATAGAGCACACAGATAAACAGGGCAGACCCCTAAGTACGGATATGTTGGCACACTTGTTTCCCAGGCAGCGCACCGGTTGCTAGGCAACCACATAGCGGTGAGCGGGCATAAAATGTCTGAGTTTAGCAGGCAATACAGAAACGGCAGTATCGCCCCTACGTTACAAAATCTGTAGTGAGACCCTGGTCACCAGAGAGGTGATCATGATAACAGAATACCAGACAACAGAAAATGGGGTTGCATACGACACGGGCCAGCACTATATGCTGCAACCAACATTACACGGCCCCGTATTGCTAGCTATGCTTACTCACATGTGTGGTCCCATATTAGGTATCGGGGTGCCATAATGCCCTACGCAGGGCGAGTTATGTATTCACGGGGTAGGGGAGTCGATAGGGGAATCGCCTAGTAGCCCATGTGTTAGGTGTCTCTCATCCAGGGGGTATGTCACCGTACTCTACGCAGGGCATGTTACCAGTGTGCAAACGGAGGCATGGGTACACCTGCTACCCATAAGAGCGGGGGCAAGGGTACGCCTGCTACCCATGAAAACACCTTAGAGAGGAGTGGAATTCCACCATATTGCCACCAGAGGTCATGCTTACTATAAAAACGTATAGCTGAGCCCAACAGAGGAATTGGAACAATGTATCTACGGAGGAAGCACATAGAAACAAACCAAAAGTTTGATACACATCAAGATAGGAGAACAGCAGTTAGTGCATATCAATAGGACTATCTGTTATCTAAACAATATTCAGAAAAGCATTCTAATGGCAAGGTTTCATTTAAACCCTGTGGTGCCACACAGTCCAGTTTATGAATCCACTGGGATTCTCTCCTAAGCAGCACCAAGTCTCTGTCCCCTCCTCTGGATAGAGGAGGTTGGTAGTCAATGGCCATACACTTAAATGTAGAGAAAGTGTCTTGCTACCAGCTGATTGGACTCCCCTTCTTTGAGAGCTCTGCTGATGGCGGAGCGATGGTTGCCAATACGTTCCCTTAGCGTGGTGACAGTTTTGCCAACATAGTATAAACCACAGGGGCAAGTGATTATGTATACAATGAAGGTAGAGAGACATCCAAGCCTGTGACGGATTTTGTACCTTTTACCCGTATGTGGGTGTGGAAAGTCCGGGCCACACAGCAAACACCTGCATGTGGCACAATCTGGGCATTTGTAGCCAGTCCTTCTGTGTATCACCTTGATTCTTGAAGTCAGTTTTAACAAGTATGTCCCTTAAGCTCTTCCCTTTTCTATAGCCCATCAGGGGTTTGTGGGCTTGGTAAAGGGATAATGATTCCTCCTGGTTAATCATGGGCCAGTTCTTCACAATACTTTCTGTCAATGCTCGGGAAGTGGATGAGAAGGTGGTTGTAAAAATCAGTGGTGTAGGCTGCTTGGTTTGCACGTGTTCTTTGCTGAGCAAGGAGTCTTGGCCGTGATTCAGGGCTCTCTGGAGTTGCTTTGTTTTCCTTTAAAGGGATTTTGTCATAATTTTTATGGGGTACTTTATATTTCTTAATTCTTAGCTGTAATGTTGGTGTGTATGGAACTGAAGTCTAAGCTATTGTTTCTCCTACTACTGTCAATACACCTAAGTTGCAAGGTTTCTCCTTGGGTGCAATTCTCAATTCTACCACTAGGTGGGGCTTTAGCAAAGCAAGCAATTTCAGAACTCATTTAAAGAAATAATTCCAAATTGTTTTCTATTGTGTTTGTCAAGTGAAATAAACTTCACTTACACTATATAAATGATTTGAATCTTATTTTCTTCAGCCTTGAAATTCACAATTGCAGCAAGCAGGCAGGCACCATTTTGCAGACACTGTTATTAAGGAAAGATTTGCACCCTGCAAACATCTTTTTTCTGTGCCAGTATGGGGGGGATCTGATACCAATGTACATACTCTGGTTCCAAAATTAGATGGTGAGAAGGGATGGGGAATGTGAGGAGAGCAGCAACATCTAATAAGTTCTGAATTGAAAGTGAAAGTAACTGTCTGCCTAAGGCATAGAGGCGGGGCAGGCATTATATGATTGACAGCTGGGATTTTTTAATTCTTTTATAATGGGTATTGATGTGTTAATTAAAAATTGAGTTTGGGTTTCATGTATAATTTGAAAAGGGTTTTTATTATACAGCTTTTTGTGCCTGGGTGACAGGTCCACTTTAAAGATCTTCATTGATAAAATCTTACCCTTCAGGAATCCTGCTTTTTGGAAGTGTAATGGGGTCTGGGGAATCAGAAATCATTGCCTCTCACTTTATCTGATGTATTTGGGGCTAAAGTTCCCACTGCTTCTCACTGTATTTAATGCATTTTGGGTGCCACTACCCTCTGTATTTGACTGTATTTAATGTATTTTGGGTGCCACTTCTGCCCCTCTTTATATAATGTATTTCGGATCTGGAGTTATTGTTCAATGTACCATTATGTACAAGTGCACACTGTGTGTATATATCTGTATATACTTTACTGTACAAGTTAACTGAGGCTAATGGCATACGGGGCAGATTTTCTATTTTAGCTGACAGAGAAATGTCTGAAGCCACCCTAAATTATTGAGGATAATACTGCTGTATAGGCAGTTTGCCTGTTTCCCCCCCTTGCTAAAGTTCAGGACAGTAACAGCAGTGCTATTAGCCAATGGGGCACTATCAGGTGTCATGGAGCTGCTATTATCTGCCCATTGTTCTGCTGATTGGCTGCTGGGGGGGAGGGGGGTGATATCCCTTCATGTGACTCTGATAACTTCAGTTACACTTTACTGCTGCGCTGCAAGCTTTACAACAGTAACTCTTCATTGTCATTCTATCAACTCGAGGTGCAGAACTAGTAATGTACAGGGGACTTCTTATTGGATTGACAGGTCTCAAATCCAACCTAGTGAGGAAGAGAAATACAAATGATGCTAAGCAAAAAAAACTGCTGCTAGGACCCAACACTACACAAAGGGCACTGAGAGCGACCCCAACCTGCCAATCTCACATCCCTATGGGGAGAGGTGGACAGTGCCTAATAGATCATGAGGACCAAATCAAAGAATTCAACTTATACAGGCACTGCAATATCTAGACAGTCTACACTGCATGTTCTTTGGACTGTATGCTGAGACATCAAAGCAACCATAACTCTTGAAAGGATAAGTGTAGGAATAACTGAGACAAGCAAGGCCACCCATGCCTCATTACTACCTTGTTCTTTAAAGGAACAGTAACACCAAAAAATGCAAGTGTATAAAAGTAACTAAAATATAATGTGCTGCTGCCCTGCACTGGTAAAAGTTGTGTGTTTACTTCAGAAAGTCTACTATAATTTACAGTGGTGTGAAAAACTATTTGCCCCCTTCCTGATTTCTTATTCTTTTGCATGTTTGTCACACAAAATGTTTCTGATCATCAAACACATTTAACTATTAGTCAAAGATAACACAAGTAAACACAAAATGCAGTTTTTAAATGAGGGTTTTTATTATTTAGGGAGAAAAAAATCCAAACCTACATGGCCCTGTGTGAAAAAGTAATTGCCCCCTGAACCTAATAACTGGTTGGGCCACCCTTAGCAGCAATAACTGCAATCAAGCGTTTGCGATAACTTGCAACGAGTCTTTTACAGCGCTCTGGAGGAATTTTGGCCCACTCATCTTTGCAGAATTGTTGTAATTCAGCTTTATTTGAGGGTTTTCTAGCATGAACCGCCTTTTTAAGGTCATGCCACAACATCTCAATAGGATTCAGGTCAGGACTTTGACTAGGCCACTCCAAAGTCTTCATTTGGTTTTTCTTCAGCCATTCAGAGGTGGATTTGCTGGTGTGTTTTGGGTCATTGTCCTGCTGCAGCACCCAAGATCGCTTCAGCTTGAGTTGACGAACAGATGGCCGGACATTCTCCTTCAGGATTTTTTGGTAGGCAGTAGAATTCATGGTTCCATCTATCACAGCAAGCCTTCCAGGTCCTGAAGCAGCAAAACAACCCCAGACCATCACACTACCACCACCATATTTTACTGTTGGTATGATGTTCTTTTTCTGAAATGCTGTGTTACTTTTACGCCAGATGTAACGGGACACGCACCTTCCAAAAAGTTCAACTTTTGTCTCGTCGGTCCACAAGGTATTTTCCCAAAAGTCTTGGCAATCATTGAGATGTTTTTTTAGCAAAATTGAGACGAGCCATAATGTTCTTTTTGCTTAAAAGTGGTTTGCGCCTTGGAAATCTGCCATGCAGGCCGTTTTTGCCCAGTCTCTTTCTTATGGTGCGTCGTGAACACTGACCTTAATTGAGGCAAGTGAGGCCTGCAGTTCTTTAGATGTTGTCCTGGGGTCTTTTGTGGCCTCTCGGATGAGTTTTCTCTGCGCTCTTGGGGTAATTTTGGTCGGCCGGCCACTCCTGGGAAGGTTCACCACTGTTCCATGTTTTTGCCATTTGTGGATAATGGCTCTCACTGTGGTTCGCTGGAGTCCCAAAGCTTTAGAAATGGCTTTATAACCTTTACCAGACTGATAGATCTCAATTACTTTTGTTCTCATTTGTTCCTCAATTTCTTTGGATCTTGGCATGATGTCTAGCTTTTGAGGTGCTTTTGGGCTACTTCTCTGTGTCAGGTAGCTCCTATTTAAGTGATTTCTTGATTGAAACAGGTGTGGCAGTAATCAGGCCTGGGGGTGACTACAGAAATTGATATTGAAATTGAAAATTTAAATTGATAAACCACAGTTAAGTTATTTTTTAACAAGGGGGGCAATCACTTTTTCACACAGGGCCATGTAGATTTGGAGTTTTTTTCTCCCTTAATAACGTAAACCTTCATTTAAAAACTGCATTTTGTGTTCAGTTATGTTATCTTTGACTAATAGTTAACGGTTTTTGATGAGCAGAAACATTTAAGTGTGACAAACATGCAAAAGAATAAGAAATCAGGAAGGGGGCAAATAGTTTTTCACACCACTGTATATAAATGAGCTGCTATGTAGCCATGGGGGCAGCCATTCAAAGGAGAAAAGGCACAGGCACATAGCAGATAACAGATAACCATTTGGGTAAGCCCTGTACCTTGACTCTCAGTCTGATGGGAGCCAAAACTTCCAGCTGGAAACACCCTGTCTTGCAAGGGAAATACTTATGGGCAAATAATCAATAGTTAACAGTTTGATTGAACCCTAAGCATTGAGGTATTAAAACTTATTAAATAAATTAATTAAAATTCCTCTCATATATAATAGCTAAGTCTGTAACATACAATTAGTGATGGGTGAAATGTTTCGCAAGGCATGGATTCGCAGCGAATTGTTTTTGCGAAACAGATGGAATCATTTGCAGCGGAAAAATTTGCCACACATCCAAAAATTGTCACGGGCATCAAAAGAATAGTTGCGTATCAAAATAAATAGTCGTGGGCATCAAAAGAATAGTCGCGCGTCAAAAGAATAGTCACGCGTCAAAAGAATAGTCGCGACAATTCATTTCTCGCCCCCGGCCATTCCAGATGCGACTCTCAGACACATCCCTTACAGATTCCATCATGGAGATGAGATTACAGCTAAACACGAAAAAATTATATTTCCACAGCACACAGTTTAAGAGCTAGTTCAAACATAGAAATTAATTTAAAAATACAGGTGCCTGTCTGCAAAAAGCAATACAGGTTCCCCCACATAAAAACTGCTCACCGCTCAAATCCTCTGGCCCAGGTACAACCTGCCCCGGCCCCTGCGCTCAGGTGGAAAAACTCACGGCCAGGGGGAACCCACTCCCAAACAAGAAAGCATTATGCTTACCAAACGGTCCTGTTGGCCCGGTGCTCCTGCCCCGAGTCTGTAGCCAGGGGACAAATCTCGTCTCAAAATTTCACACATGGGCAGTGCACTCCAGGTCGTATAAAAAGCCGCAACAGTTGGTATTAAAATCGACCAACCTTTATTTGCATCTAAACACGCAGCTTGAGGCCTTACACATTCCGTGACAGCCACTCCCTCAGAGACCTCTCTCCATTTCTTACACATAGGAAATATATACCCATAATCCTACATTGCCATTACTGCACTCACTAAAGTGCCTAGAGACTGTTGTTATTTCACTTCTTGATTCAATTAAGTTTAAATGTTCCCTATCCCTCTCCTTTAGTGTTCCCTTAGCCCTCTCCTTTAGTGTTCCCTATCTCTCTCCTTTAGTGATCCCTTAGCCCTCTCCTTTAGTGTTCCCTATCTCTCTCCTTTAGTGTTCCCTATCTCTCTCCTTTAGTGTTCCCTATCCCTCTCCTTTAGTGTTCCCTTAGCCTCCCCTTTAGTGTTCCCTTAGCCCTCTCCTTTAGTGTTCCCTATCCCTCTCCTTTAGTGTTCCCTTAGCCCTCCCCTTTAGTGTTCCCTTAGCCCTCTCCTTTAGTGTTCCCTATCTCTCTCCTTTAGTGTTCCCTTAGCCCTCTCCTTTAGTGTTCCCTTAGCCCTCTCCTTTAGTGTTCCCTATCTCTCTCCTTTAGTGTTCCCTATCCCTCTCCTTTAGTGTTCCCTTAGCCCTCTCCTTTAGTGTTCCCTATCCCTCTCCTTTAGTGTTCCCTTAGCCCTCTCCTTTAGTGTTCCCTTAGCCCTCTCCTTTAGTGTTCCCTTAGCCCTCCCCTTTAGTGTTCCCTTAGCCCTCTCCTTTAGTGTTCCCTTAGCCCTCTCCTTTAGTGTTCCCTTAGCCCTCTCCTTTAGTGTTCCCTTAGCCCTCTCCTTTAGTGTTCCCTTAGCCCTCTCCTTTAGTGTTCCTATCCTCTCCTTTAGTGTTCCCCCTTATCTCTCTCCTTTAGTGTTCCCTTAGCCCTCTCCTTTAGTGTTCCCTATCTCTTTCCTTTAGTGTTCCCTATCCCTCTCCTTTAGTGTTCCCTTAGCCCTCCCCTTTAGTGTTCCCTTAGCCCTCTCCTTTAGTGTTCCCTTAGCCCTCCCCTTTAGTGTTCCCTTAGCCCTCTCCTTTAGTGTTCCCTTAGCCCTCCCCTTTAGTGTTCCCTTAGCCCTCTCCTTTAGTGTTCCCTTAGCCATCCCCTTTAGTGTTCCCTTAGCCCTCTCCTTTAGTGTTCCCTATCCCTCTCCTTTAGTGTTCCCTATCTCTCTCCTTTAGTGTTCCCTTAGCCCTCTCCTTTAGTGTTCCCTTAGCCCTCTCCTTTAGTGTTCCCTATCTCTCTCCTTTAGTGTTCCCTTAGCCCTCTCCTTTATTGTTCCCTTAGCCCTCTCCTTTAGTGTTCCTTAGCCCTCTCCTTTAGTGTTCCCTTAGCCCTCCCCTTTAGTGTTCCCTTAGCCC
Organism: Xenopus tropicalis; assembly: GCF_000004195.4. Lineage (NCBI taxonomy): Eukaryota > Metazoa > Chordata > Amphibia > Anura > Pipidae > Xenopus > Xenopus tropicalis. The sequence continues at coordinate 134,430,148 of NC_030684.2, read as the reverse complement.
TCTCCTTTAGTGTTCCCTATCTCTCTCCTTTAGTGTTCCCTTAGCCCTCTCCTTTAGTGTTCCCTTAGCCCTCTCCTTTAGTGTTCCCTATCTCTCTCCTTTAGTGTTCCCTTAGCCCTCTCCTTTATTGTTCCCTTAGCCCTCTCCTTTAGTGTTCCTTAGCCCTCTCCTTTAGTGTTCCCTTAGCCCTCTCCTTTAGTGTTCCCTTAGCCCTCTCCTTTAGTGTTCCCTTAGCCCTCCCCTTTAGTGTTCCCTATCCCTCTCCTTTAGTGTTCCCTATCTCTCTCCTTTAGTGTTTCCTTAGCCCTCCCCTTTAGTGTTCCCTTAGCCCTCTCCTTTAGTGTTCCCTATCTCTCTCCTTTAGTGTTCCCTTAGCCCTCTCCTTTAGTGTTCCCTTAGCCCTCCCCTTTAGTGTTCCCTTAGCCCTCTCCTTTAGTGTTCCCTTAGCCCTCCCCTTTAGTGTTTCCTTAGCCCTCTCCTTTAGTGTTCCCTTAGCCCTCCCCTTTAGTGTTCCCTATCCCTCTCCTTTAGTGTTCCCTATCTCTCTCCTTTAGTGTTTCCTTAGCCCTCCCCTTTAGTGTTCCCTTAGCCCTCTCCTTTAGTGTTCCCTATCTCTCTCCTTTAGTGTTCCCTTAGCCCTCTCCTTTAGTGTTCCCTTAGCCCTCCCCTTTAGTGTTCCCTTAGCCCTCTCCTTTAGTGTTCCCTTAGCCCTCTCCTTTAGTGTTCCCTTAGCCCTCCCCTTTAGTGTTCCCTTAGCCCTCTCCTTTAGTGTTCCCTTAGCCCTCTCCTTTAGTGTTCCCTTAGCCCTCTCCTTTAGTGTTCCCTTAGCCCTCTCCTTTAGTGTTCCCTTAGCCCTCTCCTTTAGTGTTCCCTATCCCTCTCCTTTAGTGTTCCCTTAGCCCTCTCCATTAGTGTTCCCTATCCCTCTCCTTTAGTGTTCCCTTAGCCCTCTCCTTTAGTGTTCCCTTAGCCCTCTCCTTTAGTGTTCCCTTAGCCCTCTCCTTTAGTGTTCCCTATCCCTCTCCTTTAGTGTTCCCTTAGCCCTCTCCTTTAGTGTTCCCTTAGCCTTCCCCTTTAGTGTTCCCTTAGCCCTCCCCTTTAGTGTTCCCTATCCCTCTCCTTTAGTGTTCCCTTAGCCCTCCCCTTTAGTGTTCCCTTAGCCCTCCCCTTTAGTGTTCCCTATCCCTCTCCTTTAGTGTTCCCTTAGCCCTCCCCTTTAGTGTTCCCTTAGCCCTCTCCATTAGTGTTCCCTTAGCCCTCTCCTTTAGTGTTCCCTATCCCTCTCCTTTAGTGTTCCCTTAGCCCTCTCCTTTAGTGTTCCCTTAGCCCTCTCCTTTAGTGTTCCCTATCCCTCTCCTTTAGTGTTCCCTTAGCCCTCTCCTTTAGTGTTCCCTATCTCTCTCCTTTAGTGTTCCCTTAGCCCTCTCCTTTAGTGTTCCCTATCCCTCTCCTTTAGTGTTCCCTTAGCCCTCTCCTTTAGTGTTCCCTATCTCTCTCCTTTAGTGTTCCCTTAGCCCTCTCCTTTAGTGTTCCCTTAGCCCTCTCCTTTAGTGTTCCCTATCCCTCTCCTTTAGTGTTCCCTTAGCCCTCTCCTTTAGTGTTCCCTATCTCTCTCCTTTAGTGTTCCCTTAGCCCTCTCCTTTAGTGTTCCCTTAGCCCTCTCCTTTAGTGTTCCCTATCTCTCTCCTTTAGTGTTCCCTTAGCCCTCTCCTTTAGTGTTCCCTTAGCCCTCTCCTTTAGTGTTCCCTATCCCTCTCCTTTAGTGTTCCCTTAGCCCTCTCCTTTAGTGTTCCCTATCTCTCTCCTTTAGTGTTCCCTTAGCCCTCTCCTTTAGTGTTCCCTTAGCCCTCTCCTTTAGTGTTCCCTATCCCTCTCCTTTAGTGTTCCCTTAGCCCTCTCCTTTAGTGTTCCCTATCTCTCTCCTTTAGTGTTCCCTTAGCCCTCTCCTTTAGTGTTCCCTTAGCCCTCTCCTTTAGTGTTCCCTATCTCTCTCCTTTAGTGTTCCCTTAGCCCTCTCCTTTAGTGTTCCCTTAGCCCTCTCCTTTAGTGTTCCCTATCTCTCTCCTTTAGTGTTCCCTATCCCTCTTCTTTAGTGTTCCCTATCCCTCTCCTTTAGTGTTCCCTTAGCCCTCTCCTTTAGTGTTCCCTATCCCTCTTCTTTAGTGTTCCCTATCTCTCTCCTTTAGTGTTCCCTTAGCCCTCTCCTTTAGTGTTCCCTATCCCTCTCCTTTAGTGTTCCCTTAGCCCTCTCCTTTAGTGTTCCCTTAGCCCTCTCCTTTAGTGTTCCCTATCCCTCTCCTTTAGTGTTCCCTTAGCCCTCTCCTTTAGTGTTCCCTATCTCTCTCCTTTAGTGTTCCCTTAGCCCTCTCCTTTAGTGTTCCCTTAGCCCTCTCCTTTAGTGTTCCTTAGCCCTCTCCTTTAGTGTTCCCTTAGCCCTCTCCTTTAGTGTTCCCTATCTCTCTCCTTTAGTGTTCCCTTAGCCCTCTCCTTTAGTGTTCCCTATCCCTCTCCTTTAGTGTTCCCTTAGCCCTCTCCTTTAGTGTTCCCTATCCCTCTCCTTTAGTGTTCCCTTAGCCCTCTCCTTTAGTGTTCCCTTAGCCCTCTCCTTTAGTGTTCCCTATCCCTCTCCTTTAGTGTTCCCTTAGCCCTCTCCTTTAGTGTTCCCTTAGCCCTCTCCTTTAGTGTTCCCTTAGCCCTCCCCTTTAGTGTTCCCTTAGCCCTCTCCTTTAGTGTTCCCTTAGCCCTCTCCTTTAGTGTTCCCTTAGCCCTCTCCTTTAGTGTTCCCTATCCCTCTCCTTTAGTGTTCCCTTAGCCCTCTCCTTTAGTGTTCCCTTAGCCCTCTCCTTTAGTGTTCCCTTAGCCCTCTCCTTTAGTGTTCCCTATCCCTCTCCTTTAGTATTCCCTTAGCCCTCTCCTTTAGTGTTCCCTTAGCCCTCTCCTTTAGTGTTCCCTTAGCCCTCTCCTTTAGTGTTCCCTATCCCTCCCCTTTAGTGTTCCCTTAGCCCTCTCCTTTAGTGTTCCCTTAGCCCTCTCCTTTAGTGTTCCCTTAGCCCTCTCCTTTAGTGTTCCCTTAGCCCTCTCCTTTAGTGTTCCCTATCTCCCTCCTTTAGTGTTCCCTTAGCCCTCTCCTTTAGTGTTCCCTTAGCCCTCTCCTTTAGTGTTCCCTATCCCTCTCCTTTAGTGTTCCCTTAGCCCTCTCCTTTAGTGTTCCCTTAGCCCTCTCCTTTAGTGTTCCCTTAGCCCTCCCCTTTAGTGTTCCCTTAGCCCTCTCCTTTAGTGTTCCCTTAGCCCTCTCCTTTAGTGTTCCCTTAGCCCTCTCCTTTAGTGTTCCCTATCCCTCTCCTTTAGTGTTCCCTTAGCCCTCTCCTTTAGTGTTCCCTTAGCCCTCTCCTTTAGTGTTCCCTTAGCCCTCTCCTTTAGTGTTCCCTATCCCTCTCCTTTAGTATTCCCTTAGCCCTCTCCTTTAGTGTTCCCTTAGCCCTCTCCTTTAGTGTTCCCTTAGCCCTCTCCTTTAGTGTTCCCTATCCCTCCCCTTTAGTGTTCCCTTAGCCCTCTCCTTTAGTGTTCCCTTAGCCCTCTCCTTTAGTGTTCCCTTAGCCCTCTCCTTTAGTGTTCCCTTAGCCCTCTCCTTTAGTGTTCCCTATCTCCCTCCTTTAGTGTTCCCTTAGCCCTCTCCTTTAGTGTTCCCTATCCCTCTCCTTTAGTGTTCCCTTAGCCCTCTCCTTTAGTGTTCCCTTAGCCCTCTCCTTTAGTGTTCCCTTAGCCCTCTCCTTTAGTGTTCCCTATCTCCCTCCTTTAGTGTTCCCTTAGCCCTCTCCTTTAGTGTTCCCTTAGCCCTCTCCTTTAGTGTTCCCTATCTCCCTCCTTTAGTGTTCCCTTAGCCCTCTCCTTTAGTGTTCCCTATCTCTCTCCTTTAGTGTTCCCTTAGCACTCTCCTTTAGTGTTCCCTATCTCTCTCCTTTAGTGTTCCCTTAGCCCTCCCCTTTAGTGTTCCCTTAGCCCTCCCCTTTAGTGTTCCCTTAGCCCTCTCCTTTAGTGTTCCCTTAGCCCTCTCCTTTAGTGATCTGGTGGTACAGCCAGCGTATTGCTTTGAACATCTCGTGTAGGTATACAACTGACTTAGTATTGCAGTTTATATAACTCCTTATATAACGCTTATTCCTTGCACTGCACCTATACATCCCTTTACTTTGTAACCAAGTGGTTCTCTAATCCCCCCGCACATACAGACTAGGAGCTAAAATTTCTCGCTACCATCCAAAAACCTGAATCAAGGACTTCTTTAGGCTTGGTCAGTATACAACACCAGCAGATATTTTCCTATAATCTGTTTAATCTGATCAAACTGTAAATTGTACTTAGTTATAAGCATCACTGGGCTGGCCTCTTTTCTTTCTCTGAAATTCTTATCATAGTCTCTTCTCCTATATTTAAGCAATTCCTGTCTATCAGTTTCCATTGCAAAGTTCATAGCATAGCCCCTGTCCAGAAACCTATCATGCAACTTGCAGACCTCCTTAACAAATTCCCCATCAGAACTACGGTTCCTGTGCAAGGGAAAAAACTGACTCATTAGAATGCCCCTATTAAGGTGCAGAGGATGGCATGAATCAGCTCTCAAAAGGGAATTTCCAGAGCAAGGTTTTATATACTGTTGTCTCTATCTCCCCTTCTTTAATGGTGAGTGAAAAATGGTTTGCATTACAGACACTGGTATACTGTAGGGTTAGAGCCATATTATTAAGACCTTTAACAAAGTCATTAAAATGCTCCTCAGTTCCATCCCACATGAATAACAAGTCGTCGATGTAGCGACGATAAACTACCGCATGGTCGATACCAGGTGCATCACCCCCAAGGATACGGGTCTCCTCCCACCACCCCATGTAGACATTGGCATAAGTGGGTGCAAATCACGCCCCCATGTCAGTTCCACTCTCCTGGAGGTAATTCACCCCACCGAACATGAAGTAGTTATGTGTGAGAAGATACCAAATTGCTTCCACAATGAATTCTTTCACTTCCTCAGTATATCAACTGTACTTATCTAAGTGCTTTAACCCCACTTGTATGTGGTATATGATTGGTCTACCTTTAGGTGGTATATCCCCTTTATGAACTTGGTGGTAAAACACTGGTATCTGGGGGTGCTTGGGCACTAACACCTCCCACATACTCCTTGTTACAAGACCTACATTTTCACCATGAAATACCAACTACCTCAACATTTCCCTGAATGCTTTTGTGGGGTTGGTTTGAAGCACTCTATAAGTCTCAGTATCACTTAGCTGTCTCACTGCTTCCTTTTCATAATCTGATGAGTTAAGCACAACAATCATTCCACCCTTATTAGCTTTCTTGAAAACCAGTGCCTTATCCGCTTTCAAATCATTCAGTAAATGTGCCCTGTGTATTGGTTGCTTGCTGGGTAACAAGCCCCTAACCCTCTGTGAACAAGAAACAACACAGAGCGGCTTCAAGAACAAGATCCCCTCTGTACAGCAGGACACAGAGACCCATTAATTGTGCTGTGGCTTTAGGCAGTCTAACAGCACAGATTTGGGATTGCTGAAGATACCAGTAAGCACTCTGTGTGGGCTGCAGCTCACTAACATGCATATTGCCCAGTACAGAAAACAGTAATTCGGCTGAAGCTTTTAGTATGCTTATTGCCCAAATCGTCACCCGGTCAGTAATTCAGTTTGCTGTAGCGTCCCAGGCGATCAGCAGAACAATGGGAAGGGAGCAAGCTAGCAGCTCCCAGTAATGTGTAGCGCTGGCTGAAAGCTCAGACTCAGGCACACTTTACTGCTGCGCTGCAAGTTGGAGTGATATCCCCCCCTCACCCCCAGCAGCCAATCAGCAGAACAATGGGAAGGGAGCAAGATAGCAGCTCCCAGTAGGTATCAGAATAGCACTCAATAGTAAGAAATCCAAGTCCGGCTTGGGACTCCTCCAGTTACATGGGAGTAGGAGAAACAATAGGTTAGCTGAAAGCAGTTCTAATGTGTAGCGCTGGCTGAAAGCCCAGATTCAGGCACAATGCACTGAGATGGCGCCTACACACCAATAAGAATAAAGGTTTAAATGGCAGATGGAATTATTTGTTATGTAAACAGTGTAATTTAGAAATAAAAAGTACCCCATAAAAATCAAAATCCTTTTAAATATGCATAAAACAGGGTTCCACAATCAGTGCAGAACATAGGGGCAGATTTATCAAATCACGAGTTCGAATCCTGAATGGGAAAAATTCGGATTGGAAATGAAAATTTCTGAAGATCGCAAATATCACGAAAATGCTTACGAAAAAAATCGTATTAGTCACGATAATATCGTATTGGTGATCCGAAAGTCACAAAATTTTCATACTGTACAATTGTAAACAGCGGTAAAACCTTTTTGATTTTTTCGTGCACCGTACGAAAAGTCATGCGGCGTACGACAAAATCGTGCGGATGCCCGAAAAATTCACCAAAAATACGCTCGGAGCGTTCGTGCCTTTGTAAATGTGCCCCATAGTGTAACAATACAAATCAGCTACTGAGGATTGTACAATAAAACATACAACATAAATATTGTCACATTAATACATGACAGTAGTATACACATTGCCACAAAATAATATTCATTATAAATAAATTCATTACTTCAATCTGATTAATTCATTCATTTAATTCTATCCCCATCTCAGATTTCAACAGCCTTTAGCACAGCCTGTGGCATTTCTAGCAAGCGCATAGATCTCCTGCAAAATGCCCTTTCTGCCTAGTAACAGTGACTGTTGTATTTATCATTGGACAGAATTGATTCCATGTCTAATCAGGGCTTAAGCTCTTGAAACAGAGCAGGTTATTGTGATTATTACTCCGAGTGACAGTATAGGAAGCACAGTGACAGAATGGCTTGTTATATCTCTCTAGTGTTCCTTCTGGGCTTCCCTGCCGTGTATTCTGGTGAGTCTGATTGTATTGTTATAGGGCATTTCTGTACTCCTGATACCTTGGGTTATTCCCCACCCAACTGACTAGGACAGGCTCCTACCTTCCTTTCCTTTATTAGAAGAGAATATAAGGACCCGCTCCCCAGCAGACCGTGTTTTTTTCCCTAATGACTAGACTTTTTGGCTCACCTGGGTGACATATTCACCCTGCCAGGGCAAGTTTCTTTGGGTCCCCCCTCAGCTCTGCTTCTAAGCCGGGGACCCAGTGGGAGTCCCATTAGGTGGCTGGGACAGATGATGCCTATTAAGGCTAAAATATCTATGGGAATGGCTGCCAGGGCTCTAAGGTTTCATTCTGCTGCTGTTCTTTTCTGCTATTTCTCTCCCATATTGCTCATTTACCTGTGCAGATTCTGTATTCAAACTACAGTGTAGGTCATTTATAAAGTTTATGCAGTGCATATTTTTTTGAAATAGGGTTGTTTTGCACCTATTTTACCCTTAACGGTTACATTTTGCACTGCTGTTTCCATTTTTGCTATGAAATGCACATTACGCCAAAAAGCTCATAAATGGCTCACAAATAAGATTAAGGTTTGCACGATGGCCACTGTGCATGTTGGTTGTGCGCAGAGTTGGAAGTTATAGTTCTACCATGCTTATAGGGTTATAAGGCTGGCGTTTACATTCTAAAGTGTGCCATACACGCACTGATAATATTGTACAAAACCTCGTTTTGTACGATATTCGGTGCGTGTATGGCGGCTCAACAAGGCCACCGATATCGCAAAAGGCTGTGGATTCTTCGATCGGCCAGGCAACAATAGGACCAATGGTCGCACGAAAGATCAAAATTGTTACGTGTATGGTCACCTTAAGGCTAATGATAAACAGAGCGAGTTAGTTGCCCGTGAGTTCTGACGTCACACAAAGTTTCCTCCTGCAGCGGAAAGCTAAAGTGATGTGTTGGCCTTTCCACCAGCGACTCCTATTGTTGCCCTCTGTGTGCCATTAGCCTAAGGGCCATGGTGGACAGGGAGATTAGTCGTTCGTGGCAGCAGAGATTAACCGAGGGCAACAATAGGAGTCGCTGGAGTCGCTCCCCAAAATGCCCTCCCTCTGGCAATAATGTGAATCATCGCGAGAAACTCTTATAAGTGATCAGCACAAGTGGATAATTGACTCCACAGCAGAGTCTTCAGGTCTGATAGATCAGTAAGAGCCTAATAAGATAATGTCCATGACACAGAGGACAGAACATATTTGGGAGAGGTTGAAAAGGCTGTAGGCCCTATAAGTAACATAGTAACATAGTAAGTTGGGTTGAAAAAAGACATACGTCCATCACGTTCAACCATAATGCCTATATATAACCTGCCTAACTGCTAGTTGATCCCGAGGAAGGCAAAAAACCCCATCTGAAGCCTCTCTAATTTGCTGCAGAGGGGAAAAAATTCCTTCCTGACTCCAAGATGGCAATCGGCCCAGTCCCTGGATCAACTTGTACTAAGAGCTATCCCCCCTACCCCTGTATTCCCTCACTTGTACTGAGAGCTATCCCCCTACCCCTGTATTCCCTCACTTGTACTGAGAGCTATCTCCCATACCCCTGTATTCCCTCACTTGTACTGAGAGCTATCCCCCCTACCCCTGTATTCCCTCACTTGTACTGAGAGCTATCTCCCATACTCCTGTATTCCCTCACTTGTACTGAGAGCTATCTCCCCTACCCCTGTATTCCCTCACTTGTACTGAGAGCTATCCCCCCTACCCCTGTATTCCCTCACTTGTACTGAGAGTTATCCCCCATAACCCTGTATTCCCTCACTTGTACTGAGAGCTATCTCCCCTACCCCTGTATTCCCTCACTTGTACTGAGAGCTATCCCCCCTACCCCTGTATTCCCTCACTTGTACTGAGAGCTATCTCCCATACCCCTGTATTCCCTCACTTGTACTGAGAGCTATCTCCCATACCCCTGTATTCCCTCACTTGTACTGAGAGCTATCTCCCATACCCCTGTATTCCCTCACTTGTACTGAGAGCTATCTCCCATACCCCTGTATTCCCTCACTTGTACTGAGAGCTATCCCCCATACCCCTGTATTCCCTCACTTGTACTGAGAGCTATCTCCCATACCCCTGTATTCCCTCACTTGTACTGAGAGCTATCCCCCATACCCCTGTATTCCCTCACTTGTACTGAGAGCTATCTCCCCTACCCCTGTATTCCCTCACTTGTACCGAGAGCTATCCCCCCTACCCCTGTATTCCCTCATTTGTACTGAGAGCTATCTCCCATACCCCTGTATTCCCTCACTTGTACTGAGAGCTATCCCCCATACCCCTGTATTCCCTCACTTGTACTGAGAGCTATCTCCCCTACCCCTGTATTCCCTCACTTGTACTGAGAGCTATCTCCCCTACCCCTGTATTCCCTCACTTGTACTGAGAGCTATCTCCCATAACCCAGTATTCCCTCACTTGTACTGAGAGCTATCTCCCCTACCCCTGTATTCCCTCACTTGTACTGAGAGCTATCCCCCCTACCCCTGTATTCCCTCACTTGTACTGAGAGCTATCCCCCCTACCCCTGTATTCCCTCACTTGTACTGAGAGCTATCCCCCCTACCCCTGTATTCCCTCACTTGTACTGAGAGCTATCCCCCCTACCCCTGTATTCCCTCACTTGTACTGAGAGCTATCTCCCATACCCCTGTATTCCCTCACTTGTACTGAGAGCTATCCCCCCTACCCCTGTATTCCCTCACTTGTACTGAGAGCTATCTCCCCTACCCCTGTATTCCCTCACTTGTACTGAGAGCTATCCCCCTACCCCTGTATTCCCTCACTTGTACTGAGAGCTATCTCCCCTACCCCTGTATTCCCTCACTTGTACTGAGCGCTATCTCCCATAACCCTGTATTCCCTCACTTGCTAAGAATCCATCCAGCCCCTTCTTAAAGCTATATAATGTATCAGCCAGTACGACTGATTCGGGGAGGGAATTCCAGAACCTCACAGCTCTCACAGTAACAAATCCTTTCCCAATATTTAAATGGAACCTCCCTTCTTCTAAACGGAGTGGGTGCCCTCGTGCCCGTTGGAAGGACCTACTGGTAAATAAAACATTAGAAAGGTTATTATATGATCCCCTTATATATTTATACATAGTTATCATGTCACCCCTTAAAGGAGACATATCCTATAAAAATGATGAATGTACCAGGGAATTATACTCCTCTAGATATAGAAGGATTGTGCTTAAAAAGTTGTGTTTCTGATTTATTGAGAAATTCCCCCCAAACCCCACTAGCCCCGCCCATCTGTTCCACTTCCTGCTGGCTGAATTCTCTGGATGAGCTGGGGAGCCGGCGGCCCTCCGTACCCTGCACTGTAGGATAGGAACCAATCAGCAGCTGGGCTGACCTGATAGGGAACTGCAGCCTGTCTGTGCTTTTGTGACTGCAGGGCTGTGATTGGCTCTCCCCCTCCTACTGTGCTTCTGGCAGAGACCGTTAGGACACGCCCACTCTCCATTTCACACTGGACAGAGAAGTGAGAGGATCTATAGGGAGCTCCAATAAAGGGGCCATTGTTACAGATAGGATTAATTTTTAGCCCAAAGGGAAACCAGCACCGGATATTATTCATAATTGCCTACAAAATTAGCCATTTTTCCCATTTATCCAATATGTCTCCTTTAAGCGCCTCTTCTCCAGTGTAAACAGACCCAACTTGGCCAGCCTTTCCCCATAACTGAGACTTTCCATACCCTTTACCAGCTTAGTTGCCCTTCTCTGGACCCTCTCTAACTCAATAATGTCCCGTTTGAGCACTGGAGACCAAAACTGAACAGCATATTCTAGATGGAGCCTTACCAGCGCTCTGTAAAGGGGAAGAATAACCCCCTCCTCCCGTGAATCTATACCCTTTTTAATACAGCTCAAAACCTTGTTTGCCCTTGCAGACCTTGCCTTGTTGTCATCATCCTGGTGTCACAGGACAAAAAAAGAAAGAATTTCTTCACTTTTTCATGTTTAAGAATCCAAAAAGTACTGAACCATTCTAGACTTCAGGAGGGTGAAATTTCAAGATTGGGCCATTTAAGTGGATAAGGAACTTGATCTTCCATAGACCTCACAGATGCCTACTATCAAGTACCTATAACCTGGTGGATTAAGGTTCTTGATCCCTGCAGTTTAGGTCCCTGCTTCACGTCACCTCACTCTTATCTGGTCTTGTTAAGTCTAAGGATATTTTCCAAGGTTCTTAGGGGTTTTCTCAGGAGCCATGGTATGTAGAATTTCCTATGTGGATGCCCTCCATGTGTGGTCCCAAAGGGAAAAAGGTTCTTTTAATAATTCAGGTTAAGGTGGTGGAAGTATCCAATCAACATGGCCAAAGGGGGTCTGATGAAGAGAGCTTGGCAGAAGCCCTACCACTGATACTCTCCTTTGTCATTTGTCAGTTGTCCCGGACTGGCCGCTCAGAATATGAGTTCTAATATTGACCAGAAGGATAGTGAGTGTCCATACTCTATTAACTCCCTCAGCTCGTTCAGTAGGTTGAAATATCAACAGATCTGTTCCATTAACTTGTAGTCTGGGAAATTGGGAGGTCAGATTATTGTTCGTTTAGGAGAACAATAAGAAGGAATACAGAATTAAGTTTGTTAAAAAATGTCAAAACTGTCTTAATCAAATGTGCGTATTCTACAGGCTGGGCCTTAGTGCTGGAAAAGTTTAAAATTCAGCTATTCTAGTCCAGAAGGGTATAAAGCTCTCCATTGATAAACTTATTCAAAGACTGAAGGACATGTATCTCATTACCCCCAAGTGGATACTTACAGTCCCTTAAGTACTGTCAAAGTTTCTGTTCATACCTCCTGTGATGGGGCGAGACCTCCGTCCTGGCATGTGTAAAATCTCTTAAAGGAGAAGGAAAGGCTAATAAAGAGTTAATCTCAAGCTGCAGGCATACCTTCAGTTCTCTCAATAGTGCCCTTAAGTCTCCCCATATTTCTCCCGTTCAGATGATCAGAAGCCAAACAGGAAGAAAAAATGCTGAATTGTGTAGAAAAAGTTCCCATTATGCCTTGCTCCCCTATGAGTCAGCTTCCTGCTGATTGGCTCAGACCCACATTCCTGGGGGGGTGGGAGGGAGCTCTTAGCATTCTTGAGGGAGGGGGGAGCAGGAGAGGGGAGAGAGTTGCGTGTCTCTGGCAGAGGAAAACAGACACAACAAATCTTTTGACAGGGAACTCAGTGCAGCGTTTCTGTGAGTTGTTAATGCTATGTGAATCACTCTCGTAACGAAACACCAGAGGAAAACTTGTAGTAAGCTCGTGCCCCACCCTACCCCTTTATATAGTCCAACTGTCCTTGTTTTTGTCAGTTTTAGGCAGTTAGGCAGTTGCCCTCATGGCCTTTTAAGGTCATCCATCTGTTCTTCTGCTTTTCCTGTTGGTGTCGACACAACGCTGGGGGTGAGCAGGTGCGATCTTAGTCTTGTATCGTTTCATTTCCTTGTACCTTGCTGCATAGCTCGTGTCCTTAACCACAAGTGGAAGCTGCAACTCAAGCAAAAATAGATCAAAGGCAGGGGCATGAAGGGGATTTTGGTGTTTGCACACACAACATTGAACTTTATCATTTGTGACATTTATGTTATATTGCATAGATATGGGATGTCTTTAACAGAGTGCTTATGGCTGTATTTACATAGACCTTTCTGATAAAGCTTACTGAGTAGTGATGGGCGAAATGTTTCGCCAGGCATGGATTTGCGGCGAATTTACGCGTTTCGCCATTGGCGGATTGTTTCGCGAAACGGATGAAAAAATTCGCCGAGGAAAAATTCGCCGCACGTCCAAAAATTGTCGTCGGCGTCAAAAAAGAATTGTCGCAAGATAATAGCCGCGTGCGACGAAACACTAGCCGCGCGACAAAATAATAGCCGCGGGCAACGAAACAATAGCCGCGCGACAAAATAATAGCCGCGGGCGATGAAACAATAGCCGCGCGACAAAATAATAGCCGCGGGCGACGAAACAATAGCCGCGCGACAAAATAATAGCCGCGGGCGACGAAACAATAGCCGCGCGACAAAATAATAGCCGCGGGCGACGAAACAATAGCCTCGCGACAAAATAATAGCCGCGGGCGACGAAACAATAGCCGCGCGACAAAATAATAGCCGCGGGCGACGAAACAATAGCCTCGCGACAAAATAATAGCCGCGGGCGACGAAACAATAGCCGCGCGACAAAATAATAGCCGCGGGCGACGAAACAATAGCCGCACGACAAAATAATAGCCGCGGGCGACGAAACAATAGCCGCGCGACAAAATAATAGCCGCGGGCGACAAATTTTTTTTGTCGCACGACATTTTCGCCGTTTCGCGAATTTTTCGCCGTTTCGCGGATCTTTTTAAAGATTTGCGAATTTTTCGGCGAAGCGAAACGGAACAGATTCGCTCATCACTAGTACTGAGTTTTTACTTTCTCCTTTAAAGGGGACCTGTCTGCCAGACATAAAAAGCTGTATAATAAAAGTGCTTTTCAAATGAAACATGAAAAGGTGTTTAAAAATCCCAGCTGTCAGTCATATATTGCCTTCCCCGCCTCTTTGCCTTGGGCACATAGACGTTTCCATTCTGCCTTTCCTAGATGTCATCGGGGGACCTAGTTACAATCTTGAGCACTGTCAAGGTCTCTAATCGTACCTTTGCAATATGTGTTGATGTATAAGGCAATATTTGCCAATATACTTTATAGTATATTGTGTGGAAAGGGCTTCAGCCCTAATAAGCACAAATGTCTCTAGGGTTTAAATTACTTGAGCGCATTTAAGTCCAAAAGCTGGAGATATCTGCCCCACAGGGGACCTCTTTACAATCTTAAAGTGCAAAAATCTCCAAGGATGAGCTTACTTGAAGGCCAGATCTTTTTGTTCCCCCATGTGGCCCCTGTAAGAAAGAATGGGATGTGTTCCTTCCTACCCCCCCTGCAGTGGAACGCAGGAGAACCCACCACAGGGAAGAGCAGGTAGAAACGCTTGTGTGTACGAGCCCTAAGGCTAATGTCTCTCATCTGCCCCATGCCCCTCATGAGTTGTTAGCTAATTGGCCCATATATAGAGGCAAACTGACAACATGAATGACAAAATAAGCCATATATACTCTTGGCCTGTAGTTGTGGTCTTGTACCAATTAACCTGCATAGACCCCTAATATAATCTGATTATTGTATTTGGAGGGGGGGTTAGAAAATCAGATCGGCCTGTTTCAGCCCTATGTAACTCTTGTTTGTTAAACCAAACTCAAACTACATCATGCCATCTGCCTAACGCTGTCTGTATTAAGGGAAATACATAGAAGATGAACACTTGTATGTGAGTCCTATTTGACACACTGTTGTGCAACTGTTTTGTGGTCTTCCTCCTCTGTTTTCATGGGAAAACATGTTTGTTATAAAAACCCATCAGTTAATAGAGCTTCTCCAGCAGAATCCTGCATTGTGATCTGTTTTTCCCATGGGGCTAGCCATATTCTTCATTTCCCAGGGTGCCCCAGCCATGTGACCTGTGCTCTGATAAATATCAGTCACACTTTACTGCTGCGCTGCAAGTTGGAGCAATATCCCCCCCCCCAGCAGCCGATCAGCAGAACAATGAGAAGGCAACAAGATGGCGGCTCCCTGACATCTGTATTGTTAAAAAGCCAAGTTCCGTTCATAACTCCTCCAGTTACACTGAGTAAGAGAAACAATATCTTATTTGTTCTAATGTGTAGCGCTGGCTGAAAGCTCAGACTCAGGCACAATGCACTGAGATGGCGCTTACACACCAATTAGAATAAAAGTTTAGAGGGAATTATTTGCTATGTAACAGTACAATATAGCAATAAAATGTATACCATAAACATCATGACAGTTTCCCTGTAACCTTAGGAAGTTAGGGTAATGTTAGGGGGCTGCCTGTGGCTGGTAGAACTGGAAAAGGGATGTGGGAAGGCCTTTACTGTGACAGGCCAATATCTCTCATACAGACGTGCAATGAACCAAGACAGACTTTTATTAAAGCAGCTTCTCACAGGGGGCAATGTACAACACTGGGGCACTGGGAACCCGACATTCTCCAAATAATCAGTTACACAAAGAGGATCCTCTCTCATCCCCTCTCTCTTTCACAGCATTCCCTCTCTCTCCAAAAGCCTCCAGTGAAGCTGCCATGTGGAAAGGCACTAGCAGAGCGTCATTAAGCGTTTAGGGGTCTCTGACTCCTAATTTTATTTCCCCTCTTTTCTGTTGAGCCCAGCATACAGGGCACAAGCTTCTCCCAGCAGTCTCACAGCCCATAGGTTCCTCACTAACCTGAACACTCAAGTCCCTAACTGGCGCACAATCACCCCTGGGTACTTACCCCCTGAAACACTTTCCTCATCTCTTCAGACTCCTTGTCACCACAGACTGCCCAGCTAACTAACAACTACCTACCACCTCTGAGGTGGTCCCAATACTGAACTCCTACTCACCCTACCACCTGCTGGTTAAACTAGTAAATTACCCACATATTTACATTTAAAATAAAGCTTTATTTAACCTCCTTACAGTCAGACTGGCCCTCTTGGTGCCCACCAGGGAACCTGACACTTGGGATCAACTCAAAAAATATAACTGTACGTGTAAAATGTTATAGTTGTTATATAGGTGAATAATGGGAGAAAGGTTTGCTGGCAGTTATTCTTGGCTGGGCCTACTAGGGTGTGGGCCCTCCTGGAAATGCTCTAGTACCCTGGGAGCCCATTGGACCCTGCTATGCTACCAGTTGGCGAGAAAGAAAACTTGTTTCCCAGTTGTTCTTATCACTGATCCAGTTAACGTTTTTCTGTTTTTGTTTTTTTTAGGCAGTCACACACTACAATTTTATGTAGCCGTATCATCCACTGCTTACCCAGGCCTGCTGCAATATTCAATCATTGCGTATGTGGATGACGTGCGGTACGGAAGGTACAACAGTGACACGCGCCGCTGTGAGTCTTTGATTCAGTCTCCGATGGTATTTTCTGAACACTTGGATGGTCAGACCAACATGGCACAACAAACTGAAATAACCCAAAAAGTGCTCATGAACTTAATTATTGATCTTTTAAACAAGACTCATGGTAAGAATAATATTCAAATATAATACCTGAACACAAATTAAAATGTGTGTTTATATCATACCAGCCAGAGTCTGTCATGCTATTGTGCACTGCATAGAGATCTCTACCTGAATTTTTTGAAGACATTTCACTACTCATCCGAGCAGCTTCTTCAGTTCAACTGACTGGTATGGGAAGGTCTCAGCATATGTACTCTTCCACTAATCCAATCACAATGGTGCACTGTAACTCTTCAGAGAGGTGACACCTGAAACTCACAGAGGTGTGAATGCTGTGGGGTTACTGTGATAGGATTACCAAAGTATCATGCAACTCATAGAGACAGGTGTTACTTGTGAAAGTTGCATGAATGGATGTGAGAAAAGTTCTGAAGCCTCCAAGGTACAGGTGCTAGAACAGCATTGTATGTAGCAGACAGTGTTGAAGGCCTCTGTTTAGGGATGGTTTCTCCACTTCAACATGAATAGCCTGTTTTACACCTCTTTCAAACCAGTGGTCTTCTTTGTCCAAAATTTGGATGTTGCTAATATCCAAGGAGTGTCCCTTGTCTTTTAGCCATAGAAATACAGCAGAGTTCTGCCCTGTAGAGTTTGCCCTCCTATTCTGAGCCATTCGCTTGCAGATTAGTTGCTTTGTCTCCCCAATGTATAGGTCTGTGCACTCCTCGTTACACTGGACTGTGTGGACAACGTTGCTTTATTTTTCCTTTGGTGTTGGATCCTTTGGGTGTACAAGTGTCTCAAACACTTGTCAAAGGCCCAGTCTGGGTAGCCTCAAGCTTTTAGTGCTCCTCTGAGATGTTTGTGTTCCTTGTCACACTATCCGCCCTGTGGTGTAGAATTCTAATGACACCCAGTTTGTGTTCCAGCGGAGGGTGGGAATTGGACAACAGATATTGATCCGTTTAATTGAACAGTCCAAAAAAGCAAGTTTGTTCTTATGGACATTTTTCCCTTG
The DNA here is from genome assembly GCF_000004195.4 of Xenopus tropicalis. NCBI lineage: Eukaryota > Metazoa > Chordata > Amphibia > Anura > Pipidae > Xenopus > Xenopus tropicalis. Next base: position 134,413,081 of record NC_030684.2, on the reverse strand, counting down.
TGTTATTGTCCACTGAGTTAATGTATTCTGAAAAAGCTGCCACTTCATTGGATCTGATTTTAACCCAAGGGTCATCTACAAAACTGAACCAGTGACTTGGTTGAATTATGGCCTTCCTTTCCACTTCCTCCATATACAAGTTGGCTACAATGGGAGAAACTGGTGAACCCATTGCAGAGCCATGTTTCTGCCTGTAAAATTGGTCCTTGTATTTGAAGTAAGTGGTGTTAAGGCACAATTGCCTCTGTGGGTAGGTATACGTGTGAATAGTGTAGTGATATCATATAATATCATTGTTTCTTCTGCCTCTAGTTTAACTCCATGAATCTTGGTGACAAACTATTTGGCATTTTGGATATGATGCACTGTTTTACCTACCAATGGGGCTAAGATGTTGGCCAAGTATTTTGCTGCTGTAAGTCACTGAATTGATGCTGCTGCCAATAGGCTCCATCTTTGGGGCTCCATCTTTGTGTAACATCTTCAATGATTACTTAGCAAGTCCATTTGTTTTAGATTTATTTATACTAGATATACCATGACCTGGATGAATGAAAATCTTCATAGTCAAAACAATATTGTTTCTCCCAATTGGAGTACAGTCTCTATTAGCCCACAATTTTTATATGATTGGTGCCCATTGCAATAGTGAGTCTGGCTGACAATAGTAACATGGTGTCATTTGTGTGCCTGACTATACTTATTAGGCTTTGACCAGAATTTCTATGTAACTCTGAACCTTTGTATTGCAGATATTAATTACGTGATTCAAACCAAGGCTGCCTGTGTGCTGCATGAAGATGGTACAGTTGATGTATACGAAGAGGTGGCTTTAGATGGCAAAGAGCTCGTAGTGTTTGATAAAGAGAGAGTGGAGTTTGTACCTGCGACCCAAAAGGCCGTGCTACTGGCACAGTGGTTGAATAAACAGGCATTTGCAATGGAAGATAAAATATTCATGGAAAATGAGTGCACTCAGCATTTGACATTGTATCTACCATATATAAAGAGTTACTTGGATGAGAAAGGTGAGCTCACAAACCAACATTTCTACTATGCAAATGCACTTTAAAGGGGATGTTCACCTGAAAAATGAATTTGTACAAGGTAACAGGATTCTAACTGCTCTACATTTGATGAAATATAAGGATTAGAATCCACTCCTTAATTTGTATTTACTTAAACCTTGGAACAGTACAGAATCATCCACAAGCAAAAATATGTTCTTTTAGGGGTCAGTTTGGTTAAGGCCACACTAAAGTAAATAAATATTCATATTCAGTTCTTTCAATTCCCCAACTACATCTGGGAACCCCCCAAATTCAGTTCATGACTAATATTCACACACACATATGTTATCACTGAACATTTTGAAGTGGGTTCTAGCTGCCTGAGAGATGTATGAGCGAAGGATCCAGGCACAAGTGTTACATGAAACCCATTGAGGCAGGTATTAGATATTTGTGTTACCTACCTTCCAGGGCTGTATCTATATATAGGCACCCGTGGGGGGTGCCACTCGGCCCCCCCTCAGGAACTGACTTTGGCTCTTGGCTTACTGAGCATGCTCAGTTCTGCTTGGATTATTAAACAAGTCCTCCAGTCTATCAGCCAATGAAGAGATGACACTACTGATTTGCATTGAAACTCTACTCTCGCTGTGTACTCTGCTTGAAAAACATATTTTTTTCTCCCAACCTTCTCTCCTGAGCTCAGTTTAATGACTGCAGTGCTCAATCAAAGCAGGACTTTTTATCAAAGTAAGTTCTGCCTGTGTAAGCCTGCATTCTTTATGTGTACATGTGCTGTTTGCAGATGTAAATGTCACATACTGTATGATGTGTCAGAAGGAAAATGGCCACTGGGTGAAAGCTGCTATTTGTTTTAGGAAAATGTGATGGTGGTGATGAAGTGGTGTTTTGACCACGAAACGCGTTAAGCCATGAGGTGAGGATGCTCTGCTCTGTTTTTAACTGATGGAAATAAATATGTGATTTTATATATGAGTTATCCAGTGCTCCGCTTCTTCATTGATTTGCTTTGGATATTCTGGCCTTATCGGGGGCGGCACGAAGCGTGGCAGCACGGAAAAATACTTACAGTTGGCTATCCTGGTGAGTGCTCCCCCCCCTTTTCCATATCTGCATGCTGGCAAACAGAGGGAATATATGCAGTACAGGTGGGGTAGATGTGCTCAGTATATATTGCCCTTAAAAAAAAAAAATAGAAAAAAGTGGCACTGGACCTAAATACAGCACTGCTATGTTCCCTAACAAGCTCAGATGAGTGGTGACGTATTTTCAAGAATATTCACTCTATGTACTTAATGTTTATATTCTTCTTTTTCCTAACAGTGCCCCGTGTTAAATTGTCAAGCTCAGAGTCAGAGAGCGGCACAGAGCTGCACTGCCGGGTGTATGGGTTCTACCCCCGAGATGTGGAAGTGAAGTGGATAAAGAATGGGAGAGATGAGATTCACTCAGAGGAGGCAGCACAGATCCTGCCAAACCCTGATGGCACCTATCAGATCAGAGTCAGTGTGGGGGTAACACCAGAGGAGGGCGCCACTTACTCCTGCCATATAGATCACAGCAGTTTGGAGAACCCTCTGATTGTTCCCTTTGGTGAGTGTTTTAAACTGTTACAATTCACCATCTGATAAATGTGCTTATAAGAATCCCATAGGAATAAATAGAAATTGGGTGAATTTTTCTGTGGTGAGCTTTAGTCTCACATTTTGAGAAAGCTATCCCTTAGGGTAAGAACTTCCAAGGGATAGAAAGTATGGAATGGAAAAAATAAAATAAAGGATTAACCCACAAGGAGGGAGAAATGCAATAGAAAATTACCTCTATGGGAGATGTTAAGATAGGTTGCCAAACTAGCTAACTTGTACCCAGGTCTAAAAGAGTGAGACCTCTAGTGGCTAAATCTAACACATATTGCTATATCCTTTATCTTTTAAAGAAAACAAACATGTATAACTACAAACATTGTTCATAATAACAGTGCTTAACTTACAATGTTATGTTGTGGCCAGTCATACATAATCCTTGAGGTGGGCTGGCACATATTTACAGCTCTTGACACATACGGTATTTCTTTAGACGAATGAAGCACTTCGGAGACATGCAAATCATTGTCTGTTGTGGGCTGTCCATTTTCTTGGTATGACAACTCTTTCTCCCTTGAATATGATGCCCTGACGTATTGACAGTTCATCTTTGATGTGAAAAAAGGGAGAAATTTCAACAGGGGTATATTGTTTATAGTTTGGCCAACCCTATAAAATGGTAGTCTTTAGAATTTGCATTGTGGAATCGTGTTCTGTGCATGTTTGTATCTCTTTAAGTCTATCTTTACTGATGGTCACAATAGCCTTGTCACCTCCATGTGAGTTAAGAAGGTAGGACCTGCTCAGATCCACTTTTAAGCCACTTGATGTCATAAGATGCCCTATATATGGCCTATATATGGCACGTCACGTCAGTCATTTTCCAGGTTGAGTTTAATACCTTTTTGTCTATATCTTTCTAGAAGCTTGATCATTTTCAGATCATGATCCCGGGTGGCAGATTCTAGGCTGTCACCTTTACCAACAAGTGCCTCTAGAACTTAATGTTAGCCTTCGCTGAAATACTTCTGGAGCTGGACTGATTCCCATTGGCTTTCTGAGCCATCTCTATCTCCCAAATGGGGTGGAAAAAGTGGTCAAGTAACTTGATTTCTCAACTAGTTCCACATGCCAGAATCCATTTTTAACATCACATACTGAAAATATCCGGGCTTCTGATAATTCTGGCAGAATATATTCTATTGTAGGCATTGGGTAATGATTCCTTTTTAGGGCTTTGTTAAGTGGTTTAGGATCTATACGTATCCTTAGTTTGCCTGATGGTTTCTTTACTATTACCAAGTTACTTATCCAGTCAGTGCCCTTCTGTACTGATTCTATAATGTGCCTGTGGTGTAAATCCTGAAGTTCTTCTTTAGTGGTTGCATCAAAGCTACAGGCACTCTCCTTGTGGTTAGCCTCAATGGTGCTATGGCAGTATTGACCTCCAGTTTATATTTGCCTTCCAAGCACCCATCCCCTTTAAACAGGTCAGCATAGTTTGCTTGTATTATCTGTAAATCTAAATCACAGTCTGGAGAACTTGCAGAGCCCCGTAGAGCCATTATGTTGTGAAACTGTACTTTTATTAAAGTCCATAGCCTGAACAGCTTTTACTCCCAGCAGTGGAATATTGATTTGAGTCATTAACCATTGGTGGTTTTATCACATTTACACTTTCTGCTTCCAGGCCCGGATTTGTGGAAAGGCCACAAAGGCCCGGGCCTAGGGCGGCACAAGGTTAGGGGCGGCATGCCACCCTGCTGCAACAGTTTTTTTAAAATTTGGCTCCCATACGGAGCAGTCGGGACCTCTCCCCACTGCTCCGTATGGGAGCTTAAATGTGCGTTTGCACATGCGCATTGATCGCGCATGCGCACTGGAGGGAGAGGGCGCCGCGCGATTGCGCATGCGCACTCGTGGGGGGGGCGGGGGCGGCCTCGGGGCACTGACAAGGTAAATCCAGCCCTGTCTGCTGCTGACTGTAGTTGCAGCCACATTATGTCTCTGTGCTGTCAGTCTGTGCCCTGCGTGACTGTATTTGCAGCTCTGTGCTGTGACTTGCTGCTCTGCCTGCACTGGGCTGAGAAATGATTTCTTTTGCCACAGAGCCTGCATGTCTGGCCATAAGCAGGGCATTTCTCTTTGTCTCTTTCATGCCTTTTAACACAGTATTTACACAGAATTGATACTCCCTGGATTTTATATCTTATTTTGCCTTTGCCGGTTACTGCATGTACCATATTAAGATGGGCCCTCAATCATTTTCAGACAATCTTTTGTCAGCTCAGAGACTCTGCAGATCTGGAGACATTTTTCCAGGCCCAAATTCTCTTCCCTAAGCAGGCTCTCTCTCAGGTGTGTGTCCCGGATTCCACATACTAGTCTGTCTCTTATAAGGGAATCTCGTATATCCCCAAATTCACAAGTGGATGCTAGTATTTTTAGTTCTGTGATATATGTGTCAATATTTTCCCCAGGCTCCTGATTCCTTGAAAAGAATGTATATTTTTCCACAGTTTCATTCTTTTTTGGATCACAGTATTTATCAAATATCTGGATTATGTCTCTTAAAGTGGGATTATCATCTCTGCCACTTGTTATGCCTAAAGTCTGGGAGATTTCTCTGCCCTTTTCCCCAATCAAAAAATGAAAGAGCTTTATTTTGCGGTTCTCATCACTGGGTGCTACTGTGAGGTCCACATACAGGCGGAACTCCTCTCTATCAAGATGATACAATCTCAGGATCAGCACAAACATTATTAGATGATTCTAACAGAAGCCATTACTGCTGAACACACTCTCTGCAGCTACCCACAAGTCTCTGTTAGCTAACTTGTACCCAGGTCTAAAATAGTGAGACCTCTAGTGGCTAAATCTAACATCATATTGCTACAGGAGGAATTAAAATATAGAGAAATTCCAAAAGGTTACAGAGAGATGGGTCTATGGATGGGCAATAGATACAGTATAGCATCGGGGGGGGGGCAAAGGGATCGTAGGCAGGGTATAACCTTATGAGAAGGATGGGGGTTTTTATGTTGAAAACTTTACAAAATATAATTAACAGAGCTAAGGACAACATGCCGACTAACAGTACAAATATCAGAGACAATCACATTTCCCCCGCCCAGTCCACTGGCCAGAAATCCTGAGGAAGGACTGTAAATCTTAGCAAATCCCATCCCAGCCCAGGTGTTTGCTGCGGAGGCGCTGAAGCTGCTGAAGGGAAAACAGAAGGAAGGCTGGTGTCAATATGCATATAAATATGGTAATACATAGGGTTATATACACATGTAACGTGTGTTTTTGGGATATGCCGGTACTGCCAAATCATATGTGTGTGTGTGTAATTCAGTGATTATGGGTGTGAGTGTGTCTGTCAGTAATGATCTGCCTCTCTCTATTCATTCTGTAGAAACAGAGATCAAGAATTCACATATTACTTACATCCTTATTGCTGTCGGTGTGATTGTTCTCTTCCTTGCTTTTGGCCTGGGATTTTTTATACAAAGAAAAATGAAAGGTATTATTTTATATATATTTTTTTTTTTTTTTTGACATTGTTATATTGTACATGATAAGAATATTGGAAGTCACTGAGGGGTTCTGTGCCCATATAAAGGCACAAGGCTGCAGGCTGAGTTATACAGGGAACTCTGAGTATCACTCATGTATTATAAGGGATAATGTACCCCCTACTGTAAATGATAAGGATATTAGCAGTCACTGAGGGGTTCTGTGCCCATATAAAGGCACAAGGCTGCAGGCTGAGTTATACAGGGAACTCTGAGTATCACTCATGTATTATAAGGGATAATGTACCCCCTACTGTAAATGATAAGGATATTAGCAGACACTGAGGGGTTCTGTGCCCATATAAAGGCACAAGGCTGCAGGCTGAGTTATACAGGGAACTCTGAGTATCACTCATGTATTATAAGGGGTAATGTACCCCCTACTGTAAATGATAAGGATATTAGCAGTCACTGAGGGGTTCTGTGCCCATATAAAGGCACAAGGCTGCAGGCTGAGTTATACAGGGAACTCTGAGTATCACTCATGTATTATAAGGGATAATGTACCCCCTACTGTAAATGATAAGGATATTAGCAGACACTGAGGGGTTCTGTGTCCATATAAAGGCACAAGGCTGCAGGCTGAGTTATACAGGGAACTCTGAGTATCACTCACAGGGCTGCCATCAGAAATCACGGGGCCCATCACAAGAAAATTTTCTGGGCCCCCCTCCACCCACGTCCTGCCCCTCAATGGCCCCTCCCATTAGTAAAAAGGACACACAGACATTGGTAGCCAGGGCCCCCTAAAACAGTGGTAGCCCGGGGCCCCCTAAAACATTAGTAGCCAGCATCTCCCCAGCATCCTCCAGTTAACCCCCCTCCCTTGTCCTCCTGTTCCTCCCCCTCAGCATCCTCCAGCTCCCACCTGCCCAAGCATCCTCAGGCTCCCCCCTGCTCCCACCAGCATCCTCCAGCTCCCCCCAGTGGCTTCCTGCGGTTCCCCCCTCTTGATATGTGCCCAAGCTCCCCCCAACATCTGCACAGCTCCCCCAGCATCCTCCAGCCACCCCACCAGCGACTTCCTTCAGCTCCCTCCCCACCAGCGACTGCCTCCAGCCCCCCCCAGCAACTTCCTTGAGCTCCCCCCCAACAGCGGCTTCCTCTAGCCCCCCCCAACAGCTACTTCCTCCAGCTCCCCCCCAACAGCTACTTCCTCCAGCCCCCCCAGCAACTTCCTCGAGCCCCCCCAAACAGCTACTTCCTCCAGCCCCCCCCACAACATCAGCTTCCTCCAGCCCCCCCAGCAACTTCCTCGACCCCCCCAACAGCTACTTCCTCCAGCTCCCCCCCAACAGCGGCTTCCTCCAGCCCCCCCAGCAACTTCCTCCAGCCCCCCTAGCAACTTCCTCCAGCCCCCCCCACAACATCAGCTTCCTCCAGCCCCCCCAGCAACTTCCTCCAGCCCCCCCCACAACATCAGCTTCCTCCAGCAACTTCCTCGACCCCCCCAACAGGTACTTCCTCTAGCTCCCCCCCACACCCAGTGACTCTCTCCAGCCCCCTCCCAGCGGCTTCCTCCAGCTCCCCCACAGCGACTTCGTCCAGTCCCCCGCCCCACACCCAGCGACTCCCTCCAGCTCCCATGCGGCTTCCTCCAGCTCACCTTCCTCTTCTGCGTCCTCGCGATCTGTGCCCGGCCCTCCGCTGATCTGCACCTTTCATATGGTTGCGCCCCGTGCGTATGGACGCACGGGGCGCAACCAATCAAATTTCCCACTGGCCACCAATGACAGCCAGGGCCCGGAGTTCTTTAAAGGGGGCCCGAGCTAAAAAAAAACCTGTCACGGCCGGGCCCCCTTTAAAGCGAGGATATCGTCCGGGCCCGGCACAACAGTACCCCCTGTGCCCCCCTGATGGCGGCCCTGATCACTCATGTATTATAAGGGATAATGTACCCCCTACTGTAAATGATAAGGATATTAGCAGTCACTGAGGGGTTCTGTGCCCATATAAAGGCACAAGGCTGCAGGCTGAGTTATACAGGGAACTCTGAGTATCACTCATGTATTATAAGGGATAATGTACCCCCTACTGTAAATGATAAGGATATTAGCAGTCACTGAGGGGTTCTGTGCCCATATAAAGGCACAAGGCTGCAGGCTGAGTTATACAGGGAACTCTGAGTATCACTCATGTATTATAAGGGATAATGTACCCCCTACTGTAAATGATAAGGATATTAGCAGTCACTGAGGGGTTCTGTGCCCATATAAAGGCACAAGGCTGCAGGCTGAGTTATACAGGGAACTCTGAGTATCACTCATGTATTATAAGGGATAATGTACCCCCTACTGTAAATGATAAGGATATTAGCAGTCACTGAGGGGTTCTGTGCCCATATAAAGGCACAAGGCTGCAGGCTGAGTTATACAGGGAACTCTGAGTATCACTCATATATAACAGGTATATGGGGGTTACCCCAAAACTTGTCTGCTTCTATGATTATGCTATAGTCCAGACCCTGGTAAGGACCTAATTTCCAGCAACGCCCGGTAGGCACTTATTGAATTAGAATAAATGTATCCTCAGGTAGGCCTCTCACTTAAAGGGGACCTGTCACCCTAAGAAAAAACTCCAAATTCTTTTCTATCATGCTAGTCAAGCAAAATAACCCTTATTTACACTATACAGATAGTATAAATCTTGTTGCCTTCAGTCTTGGAACTATTCAATCACAGCAAGCAGGCAACTGCCATTTTGTGGACACTGTTAGTAAGGCAAAATTTGCATCACACCAAAATCTTGTTAAAGGACCAGATGCCGATACCCATGCACTGGCTACATAATTAGGTGATGGGGAGGGAGTTGAAAAGTGTGAAGTGCAGTGACATCTAGGAAGTGCTGAATGGAAAGCTAAAGGTATTGTCTGTCCCGCCTCTATGCCTAAAGGCGGGGCAGGCAATATATGATTGACAGTTGGGATTTTTAAATGTCTTTATAAAGGGTATGAATGTGTTATTTAAAAAAAGGAATTTGGGTTTCATGTTTAACTTGAAAAGGGCTTTTATTATTCAGCTTTTTATGTCTGGGTGACAGGACCACTTTAATATGGAGGAAGGGTTTCCACACCGATAAGTGCACAGAGCATTCACTCTCTCAATAACTTTTGGGCAACAATCCATCTTAAAAACCGTGGGACAATTGCTTTTGGAGGTGTGTGCTCAATTGATTGTAACCCCTATTTGGCTGTAAAACAGTCAAACCATGGCTAGTATAGGTATTAGAGCATGGGGTACATGCGACTCAATACTTTAGGGTGGGCCTTCCCTATATGGAAGGGAACTACAACTAACTACAACTCACTGTAGCTGTGTGCCGTGCAATTTAGCAAATAATGGTTGCCAGAAGGTTCTTGCAGTTGAATAAATAATAACTGAGACAAATAGAAATGCAGGGTTAGGTTAGATACTCACAATGCAGATACGGATGTAATAATAGTAGTTCTCTCTGAGAGAGGATGCACACCGGTTTATCCCACCTCTTTGGGAGTCTGGGCAGGGTAAATGCACCTGGGCAGCTTGGCACCCCTTTGGAAGCAGTCAGGATAGATACCTCAGTCCTCAGGTTGATAACCCCTAGCGTGAGAGTCCTACAGCCGACTGTGGATCAGGGTTTAGGTACTGCCTGTCTCCTATGTCTTAACCGTGGCCCTATGCTGAGGCAACATTGCCTGTATGGAAGGGTACTTCCAGCTACTTTCCTTGGTGGAGCAGAAACTGCTCTTGCTTCCTTCCTTCTCTATCTCAGTTTCCTAGAAAGTGCTTCACAATAGTAATTATCTAACTAGTCCTCATTCACGGGGTCCCTGTCCCCGACTTCACTAGAGTAGGTGATGACTCGAGGGTAAAGTATGGCTTTACTGGGGCCCTGTTGATCCCAGGCTCAGTGGACCTTCACCTGAGACACAGAGGCAGCCGAAGAAGAAGACCCACCCCCCTGCTAAACACTATATTGGAGTGCAAAGGGTCAAAGAGTCAACCTGCTAACCAATAAGACACATATGTAAAACTATAAACTGGATACATGGGTCTTTGCCCAGTAACAGCATAAACTAAGGAAGTTGTAGGGTTTAAATCCATAGGGGCATATTAACCCTATGGGCCCCTGCATGACTATGCAGCATATATCACAAGTGGCAGCAGGTCTTTACTCATATAGTACTCACAAGACCTCGTATAAATAAATATATGTACTATTAATTTGACAGGGACCTTTTCCACCAGGGAGTCCAGGTTATTAGCTCCCTATAATTCCCAAATATCGCCCATTAGCAAGCTTCATCCTTTGTGGAACCAGCAAACCTTGACCATCATACCTGCTGGGGCCCCTACTGGAACCAAGACTCTGAAAGGAATCTCTGTACCCCCTTAATGGCGGACCTACACTTTCTTTATTTGAGGCGTGCCAGAATGATATTGCCAATAAGTAGTAGAAAGGTCCATGTATAGCAGGATATGAAAATGCAATACTGCGATTCTCCAAATAAATACTTTTATTTTTATAGGATTGAAAGGCAGCCGGCAGAGTGTGAGCTCAGAGGAACAAGACTAAGATTCAAGTGCACAGCAACAGATTTTTTTTGTAACACTCTCTAATGGGAATCGTGTGAACTTTATTCATCTGCCACTGAAATGTTATAAATGGGCCAATATCAAGCACAAAATGGAGCCTGTTATATACAGAAACCTTGTAGATGGAAGCAAAGAGAACATACCTCCCAACTGTGCCAATTTTTGCGGGACAGTCCCTTTTTTAACAGCTCCGCCCACAGTCCCTCATTTCTCTTTGATCTCCTGCACTGAACTCTAAAAAAAATACAAAATTTCATGCAAATACAGTGGGAGAACATACCAAAAGTGTTATAATAAGTGTTTTTTGTTTTTAAATTAAATGTAAAGCAATGCAGCTCTTCTAGCTAGATTTTGTAAAACTATTTCTTTATACATGATATGGTAACATTTCTATGAGCCAGGTAAATGCATTTTGTGGATATAGAGGTTCATTATCCCTGTCATAAATCATAACGGAAGTACAATTTTCATGTTGCCAAAATAAATATTGCGCCAATCCATTTATCATAGTCACGTTTCATTTTGTGGCTATAACACATTTTTTTGTGCACAGAATTTATTTTGTAATTATGAAAAAATATCTAAATGGCCATAGAATTTATTTTACTTTACAAAATGTTTTGCATTCCAAAATGCCTTTTCCTGGGACATAATTAATTTTGTTAATTCTGAAATGTGTTTAACCACAAAAGTAACATTGTCAGCATAATATAATGCCTGGATTTTGAATTTACAAAATGCAAGCAGTACAACCCACCAGAGACTTTGGGTTTGGGTTCCTTGCCCTAATCCTACAGCTAGAAGGAAAGTATTAACCATATAATCAAAATCAGGACAGGCACTCAAAGAAATTCCAACCGTGATGGTTCAATGAAGTAAAAACATACATGTATTAAGTATCAGATGTCCATAAAAAGCCTGGAATTGGAATTTTTGGAGTGTCTGTCCAGATTTTAATAATATGTATAAAGTTACCCCTGTGAGGTTTGACATAATATCTTATATTATCATACTGATATAATCATTTATTCATATATCCATATACTTTGATATACCTTGAAGCTTATTATACGCCATTTTAGAAAGGTATCTCTATTTTGTGACTGCAAACAGCAAGGCTCGAACATCCCACAAAAGTTTGTTTTTCCCAAAAAGTACCCTTGCACGGCTGGCACCTTACGAAATATATGGTTTGAAATATATCTTATTCTTATCTGTATACTGACGGATCCATTACTTTTTGTATACTAAGGAGGGCTCGTTCTATTTTTATAATAAATTCATTTGTATCTGCATGTACACAAAAGGTATAAAAGTTATTAGTATGTAAGAATAAATTGAACAAGTTTGAACTGCCTCCGTGGTTGCGTCCTTCCTGTTCCCGTATACATCTTGTCCTGGCATGAGAGCTCCCAAAGGCGTGACTTTTTCGTATGTCCCGAGATTTTTTCGTCACCGTTACGACTTTATGGGATTGGTTTTTCCGCCGTTTACAATTGCTCAATACGAAAAAAACGCGGCGGCAATGAAAAAGTCTCGCAAAATACGATAAAGTTGTGACGGCAACGGAAAAATTGCGCAAAATCCGAAAAACCCGCGACGGCGACGAAATTTTTGTTTCCAATCCAATTTTTTCCCATTCAGGATTCGGATTCGCGGATTAGTAAATGTGCCCCTTAGTCTGCGGTCAGGAACCCTAACAACCCCATCATTTATTTTGCTTTTAATTGTATGTATGTATATCTTTATTTATAAAGCACTACTTATGTACGCAGCGCTGTACAGTAGAATAGATTAATACAAACAGGGGGTTATTAAGGTAATAATAGATAAATACACAGTAAAACAATAAATACAATTAAATAAATACAAATAAATAAAAGATACAGTTGCAATAAGTCAAAGAGTCAAAGACACAAGAGGATGGAGGTCCCTGCCCCGTAGAGCTTACAATCTATATGGGAGGGTAAGAGTCAAAGACACAAGAGGATGGAGGTCCCTGCCCCGTAGAGCTTACAATCTATATGGGAGGGTAAGAGTCAAAGGCACAAGAGGATGGAGGTCCCTGCCCCGTAGAGCTTACAATCTATATGGGAGGGTAAGAATCAAAGGCACAAGAGGATGGAGGTCCCTGCCCCATAGAGCTTACAATCTATATGGGAGGGTAAGAGTCAAAGACACAAGAGGATGGAGGTCCCTGCCCCGTAGAGCTTACAATCTATATGGGAGGGTAAGAGTCAAAGGCACAAGAGGATGGGGGTCCCTGCCCCGTAGAGCTTACAATCTATATGGGAGGGTAAGAGTCAAAGGCACAAGAGGATGGAGGTCCCTGCCCCGTAGAGCTTACAATCTATATGGGAGGGTAAGAATCAAAGGCACAAGAGGATGGAGGTCCCTGCCCCATAGAGCTTACAATCTATATGGGAGGGTAAGAGTCAAAGACACAAGAGGATGGAGGTCCCTGCCCCGTAGAGCTTACAATCTATATGGGAGGGTAAGAGTCAAAGGCACAAGAGGATGGAGGTCCCTGCCCCGTAGAGCTTACAATCTATATGGGAGGGTAAGAGTCAAAGGCAAAAGAGGATGGGGGTCCCTGCCCCATAGAGCTTACAATCTATATGGGAGGGTAAGAGTCAAAGGCACAAGAGGAAGGAGGTCCCTGCCCCGTAGAGCTTACAATCTATATCTATATTGTATTTATATATAAATACACATGTAGAGGGCCAGGCCCTCCAGTCATCCCCTCAGGAATACCTGCTAAGATATCATTATAATGTGGCTGAATGATCTAACTGGCCATGGAGTGGGAATCGCATGAAGGGAGGTCTGGGAATGTAGGAGACTCCGAAGGAGCCTGACTTTGGTTCCCAATTAAAAGGAAGGTACCCTTAGAAACTATAAAAGCCTACCCTTAAGTACTCCATGCAAGACTGTCCAGCAGAATAGGGAGGGTGCTACCTCTGCTGAGCTCATTCAGGAGTTGTGCTTTGGAGCCCCAACACCCCACATTGAGTCAAAGCCATTGTGGACCAAGCTGGAAGATGCCCAAGAAGTGACCGACACCTCTGATAAGAGTGATCATCTGAAAATGATGGGCCAAGTTGCTGGGCTGCAATGCAAAATAATTTATTAACGTTAAATGTTATCGGTACAGACCTTTCCGCTAGATTTTGAGTGTTTTGGTTTTTGCTATAAACCTCATACTAACTACTAAGTCATGTCCCTATTGAGACCTGTTTGCAGACAACATTACTCTTGATTTCAGTGCTGTCAGTGTGGTGCTCTCTTTAGGCCCGTGGCACACCCACTTGTATGTATGTATGTATAACTTTATTTATAAAGCGCCACAAGGGTACGCAGCGCTGTACAGTCTTACAATATACACAATTACACACAGGGAGAACAAGTGATATAATAAATAAATACAATAAATATATATATATAAGTGCCATGTGGTAAGAGACACAGTAGGAAGGAGGTCCCTGCCCCGTAGAGCTTACAAGCATGGGAAGGCTTTGCCAATGGCAGAGCAGTCACTTATCACTATATTTCTAATGGCCAGCACCTTCCAACAACATTTTGCATCTACCTGTGCCGGTAAAATCCCACATTGTTAAGTACCATTGGGTCACAGCCTGTGTATGGTTGATTTGTAGATTGTAAGCTCTTTTGGGCAGGGCTCTCTTCACGTCGGTTACTGATTGCTTTATATGTTACTCTGTATGTCCAATGTATGTAACCCACTTATTGTACAGTGCTGCGGGGTATGTTGGTGCTTTATAAATAAATGTTAATAATAATAATAATAATAATGTAGAGTGTAAGCTCTTTTGGGCAGGGCTCCCTTCCCCTCCTGTATCGGTTACTGATTGCTTTATATGTTACTCTGTATGTCCAATGTATGGAACCCACTTATTGTACAGCGCTGTGGGATATGTTGGCGCTTTATAAATAAATGTTAATAATAATAATAATAATAATAATAATAATAATAATGGAAGCTCACCACCTTTACCCAAACCTTCTGAATTATTGGTTGGATCATATGTGTTACCTGTTGGCTGAGTGTGTTCGCTGTTGCACAGAGTCTATTGCCAACATTATTTTACTGATTGGAAATTAAAAAATGGGTCAGGCTTTTTATAATAAGTCACACTGATCCCCCCCGAATACGGTAACATTTACTCCTATCATAGTAGTCGTTAAAGCAAGGCACAGAAACAGATTTTTGGTTCACAATCTTTGTTACCCGTAATCTGAATCTGAATAAGTCCCAGAATCCATCTTTAAGATGGAACAAGGTGAGGGAGGGGTGGAATGATTCTGCCAGCCTGAGGGGCTCCCTTTGCCTGTGTATAATATATAGTTATAGAAGGTAAGATGCAGGATTTTAAAATATTCCCAAGTGAATAAGGATCAAGGCAAAAAGGGAGATATATTTTCCCCTTAAGTGCAAGTACCAAGCTGTATAATTAGGCTTGCCATTTGTCTGCTCAAAATGGTACTGCCCAATGGCGCTCCTCTCTCCTACTGAGCTGTGTCCAAAATGGCGCTGGCACGGAGGTAAGGGCATGATATCATATAAATAAAGAGACACCAAAGACCTGAATAAAGTACTTTCTTGCAAGTTCCTAGGAGCACTCTAAATTGCTATTTCTGACTGTTTTGGTTGCCGACCCTTTGGCCATACACGTTAAGATCCGCTTGCCTGGCAAGGTCGCCAAGCGAGCGGATCTTCTCCCAATATCCCCACCTATGGGTGGGCGATATTGGGGGAATATAGGCTAATCTGGTCGCTTGGCCCTGGGGCCAAACTATCAAATTATGATGACTGTTAAGGACGCAGACGGTTCGGGGACCACGGTTCGGGGATCCGACTGAATCTTTTAACCTGCCTGATCGATATCTGCCCAATTTCAGGCCAGATATCGGTCGGGCAGGCCCGTCGGTAGTGCCCATACACGGGCAGATAAGCTGCCGAATTTGTCTAAAGGACTGATATTAGCAGCTACAATCGGCCCGTGTAAGGCCACCTTATCTCTGACTGCCTTTTGGATCCTGCATATTGGACTATTTGTTTACCTGAACTATAGCTTTCTCCTGACTACAAACCTGCATAGTGTCGAGCCGGCCCTGACAGACTTACTTCCAATGATAACAAAAGGAAATCTGTATGAAATGCAGACAAGCAGTCTCTTCACTTATGCGTTTCCTTGAACATTTAAAAGAAACTTAACCCTTTATTGTAGTTGAAGTGTTTTCTGAGCCTCGTACGTCTCTCTCACCAGGGCTCTGTTCAACAATTCAACAAAAGTCGCTGATTTTCTGTAAGCTTCATACTCTGCCTAGTAACAACCACAATACATTTTATCATTGGACTGAATTGTTTCCTTGTCCAATCAGTGCTGACCTGGGGAACTAAGCAGGTTATGGCTTAGTTACAGGCAGTGTAGGAAGCAGAGTAAGAGAATGGCTTGTTATATCTCTCTAGTGTTCCTTCTGGGCTTCCCTGCCGTGTATTCTGGTGAGTCGGATTTCCCCTTGTATTGCCCCAGGCTGCTGTTACATGTCTATTTAGGAATCTGAGGAATGCAACAAAGTGTTCACAGCTGCTTTCCTGTTTCCTAGGCAGTCACTCTTTGCACTACTATATATCCATGCTTTCAGCACCGGCCCATGAAGTGCCCCAGTATTCCATTGTGGTATATGCCGACGGCTTACCAATTGGGCGATATAACAGTGACTTACATCGGGCTCAGTTTCTGATTCCATCTCTGAATGTACTTACTGAGCACTTGGAGCTGCAGACTAAATTTGCACAAAGGTGGCAGGTTTATCAGGAACGCAAGATGGCGTTTCTAATGGGGTTCTTAAACAGGACATCCGGTGAGTGTAACAATAGCACAGGTATATTGTGTGGGCACAACTTGGTCTTTAGGGTTGGCTCCTGTAACATATAACAAGGTTACAGATGTATAGAAACATTGGGGTAACAGTCACCCTGCTATAGTTCCAGGGGTACCCAGGGCACAAATAAGCACTCACCCCAAATCCCCCCCTAACTGGCCTTCAGGCTGGGCCCCCTTAGCCCATAACAAGGTTACAGATATATAGAAACATTGGGGTAACAGTCACCCTGCTATAGTTCCAGGGGTACCCGGGGCACAAATAAGCACTCACCCCAAATCCCCCCCTAACTGGCCTTCAGGCTGGGCCCCCTTAGCCCATAACAAGGTTACAGATGTATAGAAACATTGGGGTAACAGTCACCCTGCTATAGTTCCAGGGGTACCCAGGGCACAAATAAGCACTCACCCCAAATCCCCCCCTAACTGGCCTTCAGGCTGGGCCCCCTTAGCCCATAACAAGGTTACAGATATATAGAAACATTGGGGTAACAGTCACCCCGCTATAGTTCCAGGGGTACCCAGGGCACAAATAAGCACTCACCCCAAATCCCCCCCTAACTGGCCTTCAGGCTGGGCCCCTTTAGCTCATAACAAGGTTACAGATGTATAGAAATATTGGGGTAACAGTCACCCTGCTATAGTTCCAGGGGTACCCAGGGCCCAAATAAGCACTCACCCCAAATCCCCCCCTAACTGGCCTTCAGGCTGGGCCCCCTTAGCCCATAACAAGGTTACAGATATATAGAAACATTGGGGTAACAGTCACCCTGCTATAGTTCCAGGGGTACCCATGGCACAAATAAGCACTCACCCCAAATCCCCCCCTAACTGGCCTTCAGGCTGGGCCCCCTTAGCCCATAACAGGGTTACAGATATATAGAAACATTGGGGTAACAGTCACCCCGCTATAGTTCCAGGGGTACCCAGGGCACAAATAAGCACTCACCCCAAATCCCCCCCTAACTGGCCTTCAGGCTGGGCCCCCTTAGCCCATAACAAGGTTACAGATATATAGAAGCATTGGGGTAACAGTCGCCCTGCTATAGTTCCAGGGGTACCCAGGGCACAAATAAGCACTCACCCCAAATCCCCCCCTAACTGGCCTTCAGGCTGGGCCCCCTTAGCCCATAACAAGGTTACAGATATATAGAAACATTGGGGTAACAGTCCCCCTGCTATAGTTCCAGGGGTACCCAGGGCACAAATCCCCCCTAACTGGCCTTCAGGCTGGGCCCCCTTAGCCCAAACAAGGTTACAGATATATAGAAACATTGGGGTAACAGTCCCCCTGCTATAGTTCCAGGGGTACCTAGGGCACAAATAAGCACTCACCCCAAATCCCCCCCTAACTGGCCTTCAGGCTGGGCCCCCTTAGCCCATAACAAGGTTACAGATATATAGAAACATTGGGGTAACAGTCCCCCTGCTATAGTTCCAGGGGTACCTAGGGCACAAATAAGCACTCACCCCAAATCCCCCCTAACTGGCCTTCAGGCTGGGCCCCCTTAGCCCATAACAAGGTTACAGATATATAGAAACATTGGGGTAACAGTCACCCTGCTATAGTTCCAGGGGTACCCAGGGCCCAAATAAGCACTCACCCCAAATCCCCCCCTAACTGGCCTTCAGGCTGGGCCCCCTTAGCCCATAACAAGGTTACAGATATATAGAAACATTGGGGTAACAGTCACCCCGCTATAGTTCCAGGGGTACCCAGGGCACAAATAAGCACTCACCCCAAATCCCCCCCTAACTGGCCTTCAGGCTGGGCCCCCTTAGCCCATAACAAGGTTACAGATATATAGAAGCATTGGGGTAACAGTCGCCCTGCTATAGTTCCAGGGGTACCCAGGGCACAAATAAGCACTCACCCCAAATCCCCCCCTAACTGGCCTTCAGGCTGGGCCCCCTTAGCCCAAACAAGGTTACAGATATATAGAAACATTGGGGTAACAGTCCCCCTGCTATAGTTCCAGGGGTACCTAGGGCACAAATAAGCACTCACCCCAAATCCCCCCCTAACTGGCCTTCAGGCTGGGCCCCCTTAGCCCATAACAAGGTTACAGATATATAGAAACATTGGGGTAACAGTCCCCCTGCTATAGTTCCAGGGGTACCTAGGGCACAAATAAGCACTCACCCCAAATCCCCCCCTAACTGGCCTTCAGGCTGGGCCCCCTTAGCCCATAACAAGGTTACAGATATATAGAAACATTGGGGTAACAGTCACCCTGCTATAGTTCCAGGGGTACCCAGGGCACAAATAAGCACTCACCCCAAATCCCCCCCTAACTGGCCTTCAGGCTGGGCCCCCTTAGCCCATAACAAGGTTACAGATATATAGAAACATTGGGGTAACAGTCACCCTGCTATAGTTCCAGGGGTACCCAGGGCACAAATAAGCACTCACCCCAAATCCCCCCCTAACTGGCCTTCAGGCTGGGCCCCCTTAGCCCATAACAAGGTTACAGATATATAGAAACATTGGGGTAACAGTCACCCCGCTATAGTTCCAGGGGTACCCAGGGCACAAATAAGCACTCACCCCAAATCCCCCCCTAACTGGCCTTCAGGCTGGGCCCCCTTAGCCCATAACAAGGTTACAGATATATAGAAACATTGGGGTAACAGTCACCCCGCTATAGTTCCAGGGGTACCCAGGGCACAAATAATCACTCACCCCAAATCCCCCCCTAACTGGCCTTCAGGCTGGGCCCCCTTAGCCCATAACAAGGTTACAGATATATAGAAACATTGGGGTAACAGTCACCCCGCTATAGTTCCAGGGGTACCCAGGGCACAAATAAGCACTCACCCCAAATCCCCCCCTAACTGGCCTTCAGGCTGGGCCCCCTTAGCCCATAACAAGGTTACAGATATATAGAAACATTGGGGTAACAGTCACCCTGCTATAGTTCCAGGGGTACCCAGGGCACAAATAAGCACTCACCCCAAATCCCCCCCTAACTGGCCTTCAGGCTGGGCCCCCTTAGCCCATAACAAGGTTACAGATATATAGAAACATTGGGGTAACAGTCACCCCGCTATAGTTCCAGGGGTACCCAGGGCACAAATAAGCACTCACCCCAAATCCCCCCCTAACTGGCCTTCAGGCTGGGCCCCCTTAGCCCATAACAAGGTTACAGATATATAGAAACATTGGGGTAACAGTCACCCCGCTATAGTTCCAGGGGTACCCAGGGCACAAATAAGCACTCACCCCAAATCCCCCCCTAACTGGCCTTCAGGCTGGGCCCCCTTAGCCCATAACAAGGTTACAGATATATGTTTTGAATAGATATCAAGCTCACTTTTGGTTTCCAGACAGGGGCACAATCCATATCTACCAGAGGAAGTTTTCCTGTGAGTTGGAAGAAGACGGCACCATTGGGGGATATCAGGAATTTGCACTTGATGGCAGGGAGGTTATTACGTTCGATAGAGAGAATGAAGTGTTTGTGCCGGCGACACAAGAGGCCGTGACTATGCTGCCGCGGTGGAATCAGTATCTCGGCAATGCAAAAGGGAATAAGATGTACATGGAAAATGAATGTATTGAACATATAAAACTCTACCTCCCTTTAATAATGATGGACTTAGAGAAGAAAGGTGAGACTACAGAGAGATTACATACATAGTAATACACTGTCATTTAGGTTGAGAAAAGAAAACACATATCACTGAATTCAGCCTTATGGTCTAAATGAAAACTCACCAACTGCCTAGTTGATCTAAAGGAAGGCAAAAAAAAAAGTTCTCAAACCACCTTAGAGAGAATATTCCCCAACTGCACAGCTCCCCCCAATGTAACCAGCCCCTTTATATGGAACCTCCTTTCTTCTGATCTCATGGTTTATTATGACGACCACTTACAGTACATAATTATACCTGTACATAGTTATGTTATCCTCTTCCCTAGTATAAACAGACCCAACTTGGCCAGTCTCTCCCCATAACTGAGACTTTCCATACCCTTTACCAGCTTAGTTGCCCTTCTCTGGACCCTCTCTAACTCAATAATGTCCCATTTGAGCACTGGAGACCAAAACTGAACAGCATATTCTAGATGGGGCCTTACCAGCGCTCTGTAAAGGGGAAGAATAACCCCCTCCTCCCGTGAATCTATACCCCTTTTAATACAGCTCAATACCCTGTTTGCCCTTGCAGCTGCTGCCTGGCATTGCTTGCTACAGCCAAGTTTATTATCTACAAGGACTCCAAGGTCCTTCTCCATTATGGATTTGCCTAGTGCAGTCCCATTAAGGGTATACGGGGCTGCACATTGTTACATCCCAGGTGCATGACCTTACATTTATCCACATTAAATCCCATCTGCCACTTAGCTGCCCAGATTGCCAGTTTGCCCAGGCCCTGCTGCAAGGTGCCACATCCTGGATAGAACTGACTGGGCTGCAGAGTTTTGTGCCATCTGCAAACACTGATACATTACCCATAACACCCTCCCCTAAGTCATTTATGAACAAATTAAACAAAAGTGGCCCCAGTACAGAACCCTGAGGGACCCACTGAGAACCTTATTCCAAGTAGAGAATGTACCACTGAAAAGTTGTATATTTTATTTCTCATTGATTGTGTCTCCAGACCATTTCTTCTCTGTCTCCCTTTATATAAAGATCTGTATAAGCTGGGCTGTGTTACAGTGCTTGGGTGGCCCCATTGCATTTGAGTAAATTCTCCTCTTTATTCTGCCAGTGAAGCCCAAAGTGAAGGTTTCCATCTCAGAATCAGACAGCGGAGTTGAACTGCACTGCCGGGTGTATGGGTTCTACCCCCGAGATGTGGAAGTGAAGTGGATAAAGAATGGGAGAGATGAGATTCACTCAGAGGAGGCAGCACAGATCCTGCCAAACCCTGATGGCACCTATCAGATCAGAGTCAGTGTGGGGGTAACACCAGAGGGGGGCGCCACTTACTCCTGCCATATAGATCACAGCAGCTTGGAGAAGGCACTGGTTGTGCCCTTTGGTGAGTAACTTTATATAGCGTCCTGCTAATGTGTAGATGTTTTATTGACTTTATCTGTCAGTCATTATCTGCTGCTTTTATTTTGTAGAAGGAGAAACCAAAGGATACGTTATTTACATTGTAATTGGCGTTGTTGTGGCTGCTCTCCTTGCTCTTTGCCTGGGACTTTTTATACAAAGAAAGATGAATGGTAATGTTTCATTTTGTCTGCAAAATAGAATGTACTGTAAATGATAAGGATATTAGCAGTCACTGAGGGGTTCTGTGCCCATATAAAGGCACAAGGCTGCAGGCTGAGTTATACAGGGAACTCTGAGTATCACTCATGTATTATAAGGGATAATGTACCCCCTACTGTAAATGATAAGGATATTAGCAGTCACTGAGGGGTTCTGTGCCCCCCATATAAAGGCACAAGGCTGCAGGCTGAGTTATACAGGGAACTCTGAGTATCACTCATGTATTATAAGGGATAATGTACCCCCTACTGTAAATGATAAGGATATTAGCAGTCACTGAGGGGTTCTGTGCCCATATAAAGGCACAAGGCTGCAGGCTGAGTTATACAGGGAACTCTGAGTATCACTCATGTATTATAAGGGATAATGTACCCCCTACTGTAAATGATAAGGATATTAGCAGTCACTGAGGGGTTCTGTGCCCATATAAAGGCACAAGGCTGCAGGCTGAGTTATACAGGGAACTCTGAGTATCACTCATGTATTATAAGGGATAATGTACCCCCTACTGTAAATGATAAGGATATTAGCAGTCACTGAGGGGTTCTGTGCCCATATAAAGGCACAAGGCTGCAGGCTGAGTTATACAGGGAACTCTGAGTATCACTCATGTATTATAAGGGATAATGTACCCCCTACTGTAAATGATAAGGATATTAGCAGTCACTGAGGGGTTATGTGCCCATATAAATGCACAAGGCTGCAGGCTGAGTTATACAGGGAACTCTGAGTATCACTCATGTATTATAAGGGATAATGTACCCCCTACTGTAAATGATAAGGATATTAGCAGTCACTGAGGAGTTCTGTGCCCATATAAAGGCACAAGGCTGCAGGCTGAGTTATACAGGGAACTCTGAGTATCACTCATGTATTATAAGGGATAATGTACCCCCTACTGTAAATGATAAGGATATTAGCAGTCACTGAGGGGTTCTGTGCCCATATAAAGGCACAAGGCTGCAGGCTGAGTTATACAGGGAACTCTGAGTATCACTCATGTATTATAAGGATATTAAAAGTCACTGAAGGGTTCTGGGACCTTATAAAGACATCTAATTCAGTTCTCTGACTAAAAGACCCTTTTTAATTTTTTTAGGATTCAAAGGCAGCCGGCAGAGCGTAAGCACAGATGAACAAGATTAAACTCCATATCAGAGTCCAGGCAGATTTTTCAACACCAAATAATGTGAATATTTTTTACCCTATTGTCAAAAGTCTGTTACGTACAGTTGATCTTTCTCGGGGAAGGCGCACACAGCCTATGGGCGGATATGACTATTCTGAAGTATAAGCGAATACCTCGGGAAGTGTATCATGAAATGAGGGCATTATAAGTCTCATCTATTTCCATAGAGGTTGGTTTGACTACTTTAACCCTTATGGGAGATGGGAGTCAGAAGGGCACTGCTGAATATGCTTTGGCCCAAGGCTAACTGGAATAGGCCACACAGTGACCCTATGTTTTACCTTTTTTCACCCAAACAGTAGACTAAGGATTCAGTTCAAGGGCTTTACAGATTATTTACTTTTTGCCTGGTCTAAATTGACAAGACTATAAATACAGTGAAAGCCCATTGGGTATATTTATCAATAAGTGAAATTAGAGCTCACTGCAGTCTGCTAGAGTGAAATTCTACATTTCTATGGCATTTTTAAAAACATATTTATCACAGTGTAAACTTTCATTTTTATTGATTAATACGCTTTTAAAAATCCCATAGAAATGAATGGAGAGCGGCAGAACTTCACTCAGCAAAACTAGAAAACTCTGTGTTGGAACTGGAATAGGAAACCGCCTGCTGGGGGTATAGGTTAAATGGGCTGCACCCCCATGGATTTACTAAGGATTATGATCAGTATCTTATTGTGTATTTGCTTTGCTAACATTGATTAGAGTTGGAAATCATAGAAGAATGTGAACTTGTTTGCACTTTTATATTATTCTACAGGTCCTAGGTATTTACACTGCTTTGTGACTGTTACATATTTATATTTATTTTTATGATGATATGAAGGTTGTAATAATGTTGTAATACTGTTAATAATTGTAATCTTAAATGGGAAAATATTGTTGGTTAAAACCCTGCACTATGTATATATTTACCATAATGGTAACAATTTCAGTCTTGGTGCCACCTCGAGTACGACTCAATTTCGGTGGCCATACAGGTTAAGATCCGCCCACCTGGCAAGGTTGCCAAGTGAATGGATCTTCTCCCGATATCCCCACGTACGGGTGGGCGATATCGGGTGAATTCAGGCTAATTCGGTCATTTGGCCCCGGGGCCAAATAATCGAATTAGAACGCCGGTAATAGGCGCAATCGATTCAGAGACCGCATAAACGAGCCAATGTGGTCCTCGATCCAACTAACCTTTTTTAACCTGCCCAATCGATATCTGCCCAATTTCAGGCCAGATATTGGTTGGGCAGACCCGTCGTTCCTGCCCCTACACGGGCTGATAAGCTGCCGAATCAGTCTAAGGGCTCTGGCACACGGGGGAGATTAGTCGCCCGCGATTAACTCCCTGTTCGCGGGCGACTAATCTCCCCGAGTTGCCTACCCCTGCCATCCCACCGGCGAACACGTAAGACGCGGCGGGGCAATTTCAGGGAATCTGCGAAAAAGACTCGCGAGTCTTTTTCGGCGATTTGCGCGAAATCGCGCCGCCGCGTCTGCCATCCCGCCGGCGACTTACATGTTCGCCGGTGGGATGGCAGGGGTAGGCAACTCGGGGAGATTAATCGCCCGCGAACAGGGAGTTAATCGCGGGCGACTAATCTCCCCCGTGTGCCAGAGCCCTAAGGGACCGATATTGGCAGCTACAATCGGCCCATGTATGGCCACCTTAATTGCTTATCTGTAATCATCAATGGTGTTGTACATGTAGGGGGATTAAGGTTTTGTCAACCTTTATTTAATGTACAGGGCTGGACTGGCTGCCGGGGCACCAGGAAAAAATCCAGTGGGCCCCACTGGCCCATAACTGATCCCTACCGCAGTCCCCCAGCCCACAGATCCCCCTCTCCACGCCTCAACCCCCCCTTAACACACCTAAGGTAAGAATTAAGTATGCGTGCTCGGGGTGGGTGGGTTGGGCAGGCAGTGGGGCCCTGGGGGGGCAAGGTGGGGGTCCAACCCTGTTCATGTAGTCCCCTCGGAGGGTTCTTGACAGCTTGGAGCGAATCCTGAGTTACAGTTTTGATGTTCCTGTTTAATAGTATTTCCCTGGCAGTTCAGTAACTGACCAGTGGTATCAAGGTCCTCATATTTTGTCTATTTTGGTTCCCCCTAAGTTGAGGATTAGGTGTGCTGAAGAGCCTGGGGCAGAGGTAGGTTCCAGTAGGTGCAGTGAAATATTCTAGGAGTGTGAGGCAGGATCAGGGTAGTTAGTAGAGCAGCCAAAGGCTCCAACAAGGAGTCCAGGAAGGGTTAGTGCCCTCCAGTGTTAATGCTGCCAGGATAGGGATTCGAGTAGTCAGGCTAAGGAAGAGGAGGTTCCTGGAGTTATACCCACTGTGAGCTTTGCCTAGTGTTTGGGATTGTTTTACCAATCTGTACCATCTCTGAGGTGCTTTGAACACTACAGCAGAGATTGTGAGAGTGCCATCTATGGGAAGAGTATATTTAAGTATTGATGAAGTGATTGATGTTTCTACCATTTAACTATCACCAGCAAAGAGACCGTGAACCATTAAAGAGTCATCATTTAGTTCTAAGAACTATTATCGCCCAAGTTATTTGGGATCTCAAGTTCAATGTGGGCAACCAGTACAGCAAAGGCCCACCTACCAGGAAAGAGCTGAATGTAACCCATGCTCTACCAGGAGTTGCAGGGAGTTACAACAGGCAGAAGCAAGTTGTGGGTAAGACTAAGGTAGGTAGAAGTTGCCAGTAAGCAGGCCATTTTGAAAAAGCTGTTACATACAAATGTGGCATTAATATCTGATAAAAGGGTATAATGACACTATATACAGGTATGGGATCCCTTATCTGGAAACCCGTTATCCAGAAAGCTCCGAATTACGGAATGCCCGTCTCCCATAGACTCCATTTTAATCAAATAATTCAGAATTTTAAAACGGATTTCCTTTTTCTTTTTTTTTTTACGGAAAGACCCCTTATCCAGAATACCCTTGGTCCCGAGCATTCTGTATAACGGGTCCTATACCTGTATTATTGTAGGTGCTACACTTGTTTGTTTATGACATTGTTACCATGTGACTATAAGGGCATTTACAGGTGATGGCGAGAGTGTATTGTACCTGTAGCCTTAATAAATGGCACATTGATTATAAACTGTGTGATTTTTATATTATTTCATATTCACCTCCACTGATTTATATGAAAATAACAGGTATGTATTGCTCCTTTTTGGACAGTGGCAGCAGAAACAGCTTTCAGGCAATTCTCAGAGTCATAAACAATAGAATGCAGTTTTGGGTGATTTGCACCCATGTACCCCTGTCCTGTTCCCCGGGTGCCGCACTCTGTTGGACTCTCAGCTCTCTATAATTATTATTAACATTTATTTATAAAGCGCCAGCATATTCCATAGCGCTGTACAATAAGGCACAGCAGAATCAGCAGCAGAAACCACTGTCTATAAATAAACTTTCTCCATTCAGCATAGCAACAGTGACTGATCTATTTTCTTATTGGACACAATACCTGCCCCCGCCCAATCAGGTCAAAGTAAGAGACTTTTATGAGTGAAACTGGTTATCTCTAAGGTTAGTCCATATGATAAAGAGGAGACAATGGGCTGAATGGGGCTGTGTAACTGCCGTGTGTAATGGATCCCAAGAGAATGGTTTGGCTCGTGTGTCTCATCCTCAGCCTCGGCATCTCACCCGTTTATTGTGGTAAGTTAGTTGTGCCTCCTTCTGTGTTATGGTACCAGCTGTGACTTATTGTATGTGGGTTAGCAGGTGTATTAGCAGCAAATACAGTAGGAACTGACTTAATTGGTTACATTACAACACCGAAACAACTAAAGCCTAGATGGGGTAATGTTGATATACGGATTCATTTATAAATACGTGTAATTTTGCACCTTGTCCTAATTAAATTTGCACCTGGCACCCATAGGTGCTCCCAGAATGGTGCATAATAAGCTGCACTTCTCTCTGCATACAGACAGGCCTGGGCACCCCCGGGCATTACCCTAGCTTGCTCATCATTCAGAAGCTGCATGCCGGGGTGCCATGGGAGGCAATGCGTTTAGAGCACCGTACTTGCACAGGGAACCCCTCAGCCTGTGTGCCCTGCTGTTTGCCCCTCACAGAACTTGCTAATCTCAAATGATTAATGCTTGGGGTTCCTGCCCTTGGATCCAGCCATGGGTAACTGAGACCAGTATAGTGTTATTGTCACCATCTTGCTCTACTGACACCATCTTCTACTCTACTTGCTATCTTCCTATCTAATACCTATGGCTGCCCTACTGTGGGTGGAGTTTTTAATGTGCCACCCTGTGCTCCTGTATACAACATACTCTCCTGTTTTGCTCTAATGTGTGGAATCTAACAAACAGGGGTATGGCACATCTGGCCTTTGCAAGAACATCGTCCACTAAATATTCCTCAAGGAATTTGTCTTTTTTGTGCTTTAAAATATAACTACACTGAATAAGCAACATGTAATTAGCTTGTATTTCTGCTGCAAAAGTCTCATAACCGCTGCCTAATAAAAATGCCCTTTAGCCCATGATATCTAGAGGCACATTGGCGGTGGGAAGGGCTGGGAGAGCGGTTACATTACTGGCAGAATAAATACATACAGTTTTTCCAATCAAAGGCGCCTGTTTGATAATTTATTACTTTATAGCTTTTTTACAGCATTCGGCCTCTCCTCTAGTTGGCACTTATTACACTAGAAAGCAGACGGTTTATAATAAGGAAGGTTATAACTGATTAATGAAAGAGCAATGTTTATGAAATGTATCTCATGTGGGGCTGAATATGCTTCAACCCTGGTACCGGGTATATATAATAGGTATGTGCTATATACGCCCTTTAAAGCCAGATACAAGCAAGAATAGGACTCCCTTAATCTTAAAGCGACAGGGATGTGGAGAGACAGTGTTGGACTGGCCCATCAGGGTTACAGGAAAACTCCCGGTGGGCCCAGGTGTCAGTGGGACCTGATGCTTCTGAATATTTGGCCAATTGCATGGTCATTCCCTATTTCTGGGGAAAAGAGATGGAAGGATAGAGAAAAGAGACTTGGATAATGAAGAAGTTGAGGAGGAGAGGTAGAGCGAGGAGGGGAATAATAGTTTAGAGAGTGGGCCTATGGTCCCAAGGTTTTCTGGTATCTCAGTCCGACACTGTGGAGAGAACATATAGACAGACCAGTGATCCCCAACCAGTTGCTCGCAAGGAACATGTCGCTCACCAACCCCTTTGATGTTGGCCTCAAAGTAGGTGCCTATTTTTAATCTCTGGCTTGAAGACAGCCAATTACAGCCCATATTCTGCATCCCCAAAGGACTTTTTTCATGCTTGTGTGGCTCACCAACCCTTTTTACATCTGAGTGTGGCTCATATTGGCTGTCAAACCACAGTGCTAAAGATTACTAGGGGCCATATTTACTTTTAAAGACCATCTCTATTAGTTTATGAACATAAAATTGTTTATGAACAGCCTGGTTTGCACCATAAAATTAAAGCATGGTATCCAATGGAAAAAGCAACAGAATCTCTTTAGGATTAAATGGCACAGTGACCCACAGAATTACACAGTACATTGCCCACCCAGCAATAAATACACAGTAATCCCACCATTACACGGCACAGTGACCCACAGAATTACACAGTACATTGCCCACCCAGCAATAAATACACAGTAATCCCACCATTACACGGCACAGTGACCCACAGAATTACACAGTACATTGCCCACCCAGCAATAAATACACAGTAATCCCACCATTACACGGCACAGTGACCCACAGAATTACACAGTACATTGCCCACCCAGCAATAAATACACAGTAATCCCACCATTACACGGCACAGTGACCCACAGAATTACACAGTACATTGCCCACCCAGCAATAAATACACAGTAATCCCACCATTACACGGCACAGTGACCCACAGAATTACACAGTACATTGCCCACCCAGCAATAAATACACAGTAATCCCACCATTACACGGCACAGTGACCCACAGAATTACACAGTACATTACCCACCCAGCAATAAATACACAGTAATCCCACCATTACACGGCACAGTGACCCACAGAATTACATAGTACATTGCCCACCCAGCAATAAATACACAGTAATCCCACCATTACACGGCACAGTGACCCACAGAATTACACAGTACATTGCCCACCCAGCAATAAATACACAGTAATCCCACCATTACACGGCACAGTGACCCACAGAATTACATACAATAATCCCACCATTACATGGCACAGTGACCCATAGCATTAAAGGGTACAAAGACCCCCCTTTATAAAGGACAATGGATTTTGAAAGACAGCAGGTCTCACAGTGCAACATTCTTTTTTGAAGTTGGGTGACTGGATCCCTGAATATAGCTAGAAATGCCATATTTTATATACTGTACTTACTGCACCAGCCTAAAGGTCCGGCATCCCAATAGCAGTAATGATTGAGGCCTTCAAACTTGTTACAGGAGCTGCCCATCTTGGAAAGTGTCAGTGGCACTGCACATGCTCAGTTGGCTCTGGGCAGCTGTTAAGAAGCTGAACTTAGGAGTTGTCACTAATTATCAAGCGGAAAATGAGGTTGGCTTGTATTATAAGCTGATGCTGATTATTACATTCTGATCCTAATTACTCTGAGCTGCCATTTAATAATTATCTGTATTAATTACTAATCATCCTTACTTTGTGACATTATTATTCTGTATATATACAGTATATAGTGAGTGGGCCCTAAGCTCAGGTTATACTGTGACATTTATAGTGTATATATACAGTATATAGTGAGTGGGACCCTAAGCTCAGGTTATACTGTGACATTTATAGTGTATATATACAGTATATAGTGAGTGGGACCCTAAGCTCAGGTTATACTGTGACATTTATAGTGTATATATACAGTATATAGTGAGTGGGGCCCTAAGCTCAGGTTATACTGTGACATTTATAGTGTATATATACAGTATAGTGTGACATTTATAGTGTATATATACAGTATAGTGTGACATTTATAGTGTATATATACAGTATATAGTGAGTGGGCCCTAAGCTCAGGTTATACTGTGATATTTATAGTGTATATATACAGTATATAGTGAGTGGGCCCTAAGCTCAGGTTATACTGTGACATTTATAGTGTATATATACAGTATAGTGTGACATTTATAGTGTATATATACAGTATAGTGTGATATTTATAGTGTATATATACAGTATAGTGTGATATTTATATTGTATATATACAGTATAGTGTGACATTTATATTGTATATATACAGTATAGTGTGATATTTATAGTGTATATATACAGTATAGTGTGACATTTATAGTGTATATATACAGTATAGTGTGATATTTATAGTGTGTATATACAGTATAGTGTGACATTTATATTCTATATATACAGTATAGTGTGACATTTATTTTGTATATATACAGTATAGTGTGATATTTATATTCTATATATACAGTATAGTGTGATATTTATATTCTATATATACAGTATAGTGTGATATTTATAGTGTATATATACAGTATAGTGTGACATTTATATTGTATATATACAGTATAGTGTGATATTTATATTCTATATATACAGTATAGTGTGATATTTATATTCTATATATACAGTATAGTGTGACAGTTATATTGTATATATACAGTATAGTGTGATATTTATAGTGTATATATACAGTATAGTGTGACAGTTATAGTGTATATATACAGTATAGTGTGATATTTATATTCTATATATACAGTATAGTGTGATATTTATATTCTATATATACAGTATAGTGTGACAGTTATATTGTATATATACAGTATAGTGTGATATTTATAGTGTATATATACAGTATAGTGTGACAGTTATAGTGTATATATACAGTATAGTGTGATATTTATATTCTATATATACAGTATAGTGTGATATTTATATTCTATATATACAGTATAGTGTGATATTTATATTCTATATATACAGTATAGTGTGATATTTATATTCTATATATACAGTATAGTGTGATATTTATATTCTATATATACAGTATAGTGTGATATTTATAGTGTATATATACAGTATAGTGTGATATTTATATTCTATATATACAGTATAGTGTGATATTTATATTCTATATATACAGTATAGTGTGACATTTATATTGTATATATACAGTATAGTGTGATATTTATAGTGTATATATACAGTATAGTGTGACATTTATATTGTATATATACAGTATAGTGTGATATTTATAGTGTATATATACAGTATAGTGTGATATTTATATTCTATATATACAGTATAGTGTGATATTTATATTCTATATATACAGTATAGTGTGACATTTATATTGTATATATACAGTATAGTGTGATATTTATAGTGTATATATACAGTATAGTGTGATATTTATATTCTATATATACAGTATAGTGTGATATTTATATTGTATATATACAGTATAGTGTGACATTTATATTGTATATATACAGTATAGTGTGATATTTATAGTGTATATATACAGTATATAGTGAGAGGGCCCCTAAGCTCAGGTTATACTGTGACATTTATATTCTATATATACAGTATATAGTGAGTGGGTCCCTAAGCTCAGGTTATACTGTGACATTTATAGTGTATATATACAGTATATAGTGAATGGGCCCCTAAGCTCAGGTAAGTGCCAGTAGCACAGAGTATGGGCAGGGAATCAGCAGAAAAGAAGATGGGGGGCTACTGGGGCATCTTTGGGGGCACATTCTTCCCTGCTAAAGGGCTGTGGGTGCCTTGGGCTGGTACAGTCATGGCCAACATCAGAAATCACGGGGCCCCTCACAACAAAATTTTCTGGGCCCCCACTCCTCCCACGCCCCCAATGGCCCCTCCCCCAGTGACCCCTCCCATCAATACAAAGAACACACAGACATTGGTAGTCAGGGTCATTTATATTCTATATATACAGTATAGTGTGACATTTATTTTGTATATATACAGTATAGTGTGATATTTATATTCTATATATACAGTATAGTGTGATATTTATATTGTATATATACAGTATAGTGTGATATTTATAGTGTATATATACAGTATAGTGTGACATTTATATTGTATATATACAGTATAGTGTGATATTTATATTCTATATATACAGTATAGTGTGATATTTATATTCTATATATACAGTATAGTGTGACAGTTATATTGTATATATACAGTATAGTGTGATATTTATAGTGTATATATACAGTATAGTGTGACAGTTATAGTGTATATATACAGTATAGTGTGATATTTATATTCTATATATACAGTATAGTGTGATATTTATATTCTATATATACAGTATAGTGTGACAGTTATATTG
Source organism: Xenopus tropicalis (assembly GCF_000004195.4). Classification (NCBI taxonomy): domain Eukaryota; kingdom Metazoa; phylum Chordata; class Amphibia; order Anura; family Pipidae; genus Xenopus; species Xenopus tropicalis. The sequence goes on along the minus strand of NC_030684.2, from coordinate 134,380,621 downwards.
TATATATACAGTATAGTGTGATATTTATAGTGTATATATACAGTATAGTGTGACAGTTATAGTGTATATATACAGTATAGTGTGATATTTATATTCTATATATACAGTATAGTGTGATATTTATATTCTATATATACAGTATAGTGTGATATTTATATTCTATATATACAGTATAGTGTGATATTTATATTCTATATATACAGTATAGTGTGATATTTATATTCTATATATACAGTATAGTGTGATATTTATAGTGTATATATACAGTATAGTGTGATATTTATATTCTATATATACAGTATAGTGTGATATTTATATTCTATATATACAGTATAGTGTGACATTTATATTGTATATATACAGTATAGTGTGATATTTATAGTGTATATATACAGTATAGTGTGACATTTATATTGTATATATACAGTATAGTGTGATATTTATAGTGTATATATACAGTATAGTGTGATATTTATATTCTATATATACAGTATAGTGTGATATTTATATTCTATATATACAGTATAGTGTGACATTTATATTGTATATATACAGTATAGTGTGATATTTATAGTGTATATATACAGTATAGTGTGATATTTATATTCTATATATACAGTATAGTGTGATATTTATATTGTATATATACAGTATAGTGTGACATTTATATTGTATATATACAGTATAGTGTGATATTTATAGTGTATATATACAGTATAGTGTGATATTTATATTCTATATATACAGTATAGTGTGATATTTATATTCTATATATACAGTATAGTGTGACATTTATATTGTATATATACAGTATAGTGTGATATTTATAGTGTATATATACAGTATAGTGTGATATTTATATTCTATATATACAGTATAGTGTGATATTTATAGTGTATATATACAGTATAGTGTGACATTTATATTGTATATATACAGTATAGTGTGACAGTTATAGTGTATATATACAGTATAGTGTGATATTTATAGTGTATATATACAGTATAGTGTGAAATTTATATTCTATATATACAGTATAGTGTGACATTTATATTGTATATATACAGTATAGTGTGATATTTATATTGTATATATACAGTATAGTGTGATATTTATATTCTATATATACAGTATAGTGTGATATTTATAGTGTATATATACAGTATAGTGTGACATTTATAGTGTATATATACAGTATAGTGTGATATTTATAGTGTATATATACAGTATAGTGTGACATTTATATTCTATATATACAGTATAGTGTGACATTTATATTGTATATATACAGTATAGTGTGATATTTATATTGTATATATACAGTATAGTGTGATATTTATAGTGTATATATACAGTATAGTGTGACATTTATATTGTATATATACAGTATAGTGTGATATTTATATTGTATATATACAGTATAGTGTGACATTTATATTGTATATATACAGTATAGTGTGACATTTATATTGTATATATACAGTATAGTGTGATATTTATAGTGTATATATACAGTATAGTGTGACATTTATATTGTATATATACAGTATAGTGTGACATTTATATTGTATATATACAGTATAGTGTGATATTTATATTGTATATACAGTATAGTGTGATATTTATATTGTATATATACAGTATAGTGTGATATTTATATTGTATATATACAGTATAGTGTGACATTTATATTCTATATATACAGTATAGTGTGATATTTATATTCTATATATACAGTATAGTGTGATATTTATATTGTATATATACAGTATAGTGTGACATTTATATTGTATATATACAGTATAGTGTGATATTTATAGTGTATATATACAGTATAGTGTGACATTTATAGTGTATATATACAGTATAGTGTGATATTTATAGTGTATATATACAGTATAGTGTGACATTTATATTGTATATATACAGTATAGTGTGACATTTATATTGTATATATACAGTATAGTGTGATATTTATATTGTATATATACAGTATAGTGTGATATTTATAGTGTATATATACAGTATAGTGTGACATTTATATTGTATATATACAGTATAGTGTGATATTTATATTGTATATATACAGTATAGTGTGACATTTATATTGTATATATACAGTATAGTGTGACATTTATATTGTATATATACAGTATAGTGTGATATTTATATTGTATATACAGTATAGTGTGACATTTATATTGTATATATACAGTATAGTGTGACATTTATATTGTATATATACAGTATAGTGTGATATTTATAGTGTATATATACAGTATAGTGTGACATTTATATTGTATATATACAGTATAGTGTGACATTTATATTGTATATATACAGTATAGTGTGATATTTATATTGTATATACAGTATAGTGTGATATTTATATTCTATATATACAGTATAGTGTGATATTTATATTCTATATATACAGTATAGTGTGACATTTATATTCTATATATACAGTATAGTGTGATATTTATATTCTATATATACAGTATAGTGTGACATTTATATTGTATATATACAGTATAGTGTGATATTTATATTGTATATATACAGTATAGTGTGATATTTATATTGTATATATACAGTATAGTGTGACATTTATATTCTATATATACAGTATAGTGTGATATTTATATTGTATATATACAGTATAGTGTGATATTTATATTGTATATATACAGTATAGTGAGACATTTATAGTGTATATATACAGTATAGTGTGATATTTATAGTGTATATATACAGTATAGTGTGACATTTATATTGTATATATACAGTATAGTGTGACATTTATATTGTATATATACAGTATAGTGTGACATTTATATTCTATATATACAGTATAGTGTGATATTTATAGTGTATATATACAGTATAGTGTGACATTTATATTGTATATATACAGTATAGTGTGACATTTATATTCTATATATACAGTATAGTGTGATATTTATAGTGTATATATACAGTATAGTGTGACATTTATATTGTATATATACAGTACAGTGTGACATTTATAGTGTATATATACAGTATATAGTGAGAGGGCCCCTAAGCTCAGGTTATACTGTGACATTTATATTCTATATATACAGTATATAGTGAGTGGGTCCCTAAGCTCAGGTTATACTGTGACATTTATAGTGTATATATACAGTATATAGTGAATGGGCCCCTAAGCTCAGGTAAGTGCCAGTAGCACAGAGTATGGGCAGGGAATCAGCAGAAAAGAAGATGGGGGGCTACTGGGGCATCTTTGGGGGCACATTCTTCCCTGCTAAAGGGCTGTGGGTGCCTTGGGCTGGTACAGTCATGGCCAACATCAGAAATCACGGGGCCCCTCACAACAAAATTTTCTGGGCCCCCACTCCTCCCACGCCCCCAATGGCCCCTCCCCCAGTGACCCCTCCCATCAATACAAAGAACACACAGACATTGGTAGTCAGGGTCCCCCAAAAACATTGGTAGCCTGGGGTTATGATTTGCATTGGTGCCGGGGCAGGGATCCCCTAAAACATTGGCGGTCCTCCCCCAGTGTCCTCATACTATGGCCCACTCCACGCTGCTTCCTTATGACAGGGCGTGGAGTTGATTAAAGGGGGCCAAAGCTATGAAAACTCTAGCACGGCCGTAACCCCTTTAGTAAAAGTTAAAAACACCTGGGACGACTCTTCCCCCTGTGCTTGATGACGGCCTTGGTACAGTACCCCAAAACATAAGGAACAGCATTTCTACTCTACTTCTTTATTTGACTTTCTGGTTCCCAGACACTTCCTGTTCCTGTTTATGCCGCTCTGCTCCCTGCCATGACTTGCCCAGTCCTTCTGGTTCCTATTGGCCTGTATCCTGCAACTCCCAGTAGCCTGAGTCCTTCTTAGTCCTCAACAGTTTTCCTTTTCCATTATCCACCCCCCTTTATAAATATACCGCGCTCTTAATACTCTGTGAAATTATAAATCAGCCACTCAAAAAAAATTGACAAAAGCTATTGAGAAAACAGCAGCTGTCAGTCAGTAACTGCCGTGCATCTGTGCTGTCATTTACTGTATCTGCCCCAGATCTGAGCAGAGAGATTAAAGGAAATATCTCCTTCCTTTTGTCTGCCCCCCACTCTCTAAGGCCCCCCTAAACCCATTGATCTCCAGCCCCACCCTCACTCACTGTGCCCCAGGTGCTTATCTCTCATCTCTGCCCCTTTCCTTGAGCATTATATATTGCACCCTTAGAGCTTCATCTGAATTAACTGCTGACTCTTAATAACAATTAACTCCCACTGATAAAAATAAAGCCCCCAAAGGGCTATAGCATCTGTAATCCCCATGGGGTTCTTCATTCTAAAATTAACTTGTAGCATGATGTCGAGAATGCTATTCTGAGACAATTTGCAATTGGTTGCGATTTTTCCATTATTTGTGGTTTTTGAATTATTTAGCTGCTGGTTCAACTCTCCAGTTTGGAATTTCAGCACCTATCTTGTTTGCTAGGGTCTAAATTACCCTAGCAACCAGGCAGTGGTTTGAGTGAGAGACTATGAATAAGAGATGGCCTGACTAGGGGCCAGAACTAGGGGTAGGCAGAAGAGGCAGCTGCCTAGGATGCAACGATTGGGGGGCACCAGCCAGGAGCCTCTCCTGCCTACCCCTAGTGCTACTTTGTCATTGCCTCCACCGCTTGTCATTAACGGCGGAGGCAATGACCGATCTAATCGCCCCGCCCCCCCTGCACCACCTCCTGTGCTTTGGCGCGCATGCGCGGTTCGGGGGGGCGGGGAGGTGGGCGGAGTTGGCCGACCGGGTTGCCTAGGGCGTCCGGTCGACTTGGCCCGCCTAGAAAGATAAGTATGTTTTTTTGGGTCAGTAAACCCCACCTGAAAGCTGGGAAGAGTCAGCTTTCAATTAAAAAACGATACAAAATAAAAAAATCAAGACCAATTGAAAAGTTGCTAAGAACTGGATATTCTATAACATACTAAACATGAACTTAAAGTTGAACAACCCCTTAATGATTGACTAGGGAGTGTGTTATAAGGGTTTACTGAATGGTGGAGCTGAAAGCCTGCGTCATTTTACCCTTTCAGGCCTGGCCTCCCTCATCAAGGATGGGTAAGGAGTTGTAACTAGAGGTAATTCGATATATATATATATATATAAGTCAGCTGGTATTCCAACATAAAGGGCAGTGGGTCTACAAGGGCAGGAGTGGTGTTATATAGAATGGGGCCATAGGGTCCTGATAGGGGGGGCAATAACTAATGAAAAACCATTGGTATATTATGAATAATTTATTGCAACGTAACTGTCAGTTGAAGGGACTCCTTATTTCTTATGTGCTTCTTTTTGCCCCCAGGCAAGCACGTCCTAGAGTATTACATGACAATGACATCGGCTCCTATCCCTGGAATATCGACTTTCTCAATTACCGCCCACGTGGATGGCGTGCAGCATGGCAGGTACACCAGTGAGACTGGCCGCGCCGAGCCCCTCATTCCCTCCCTTAGTATGCTGACTGAGCACCTCGACATGCAGACCCACTTTGCCCGACACTGGAAGATTTACCAAGACAAGAAGATGGCATTCCTGATGCAGTTCCTAAACAGGACAGCTGGGGAGGGTACGACAGAGATCAGTTTTCTTGAAAGCCATTGGGCCTCATATTGCTAAGTAGAAAAAAATGGCACAGTTTGTAGTTTGCTCATTTTTCACCCATAATGTGACATTTCTTCATAGATTTCCAGTATAATTAGCAGATAAATGTCGTGAACATACTGTAGCTCAGTGATCCCCAACCAGCGGCTCAGGGGTAACATGTTGCTCCCCAACCCCTCGGATGTTGCTCTCAGTGCCCCCAAACCAGGGAGTTATTTTTGAATTTCTGGTAAGGAGGCAAGTTTTGGTTGCATAAAAACCAAGTATAATGCCAAACAGAGCCTCCTGTAGGCTGCCAGCCCACATAGGGGCTATTAAGTAGCCAATTATAGCTCTTATTGGCACCCCAGGAACCTTTTTCATGCTTGTGTTGCTCCCCAACACTATGTGGCTCGTGGGTATAAAAGGTTGGGGACCCCCTGCTGTAGCTTATTGTGAGCAATACTATAACACTGGTCTCAACCTGCACTAATTTGTTAATGTTGCACCTATTGCATCATTACTGGCATAGGATGCCATGCAGATTTGCTATGGTCTCATCAGGTCTGTATAATCTGGGAGCAATGGGTGCATTGTCTCTAGGTGCAAGCAAACATGTTTAAGGTTACCCAGTGTGTCCAGTTGCTTTAAGCTTAAAGCTACTAGATACCTAAATACTACTACTGTAGATACCTTACAATTACTAGATACCTCCGATAACTCACGTGCCGCCTCCTCATGAAATCTGCACTAATGCCCCCCCTATACAAGCCTACCCGACTGATACGTGGCCTAAAATTGGCCAGATCTCAATGGGGCAGGTTTGATTTTCCATTGGATTGGGGACCTCACCCCAAACTATCAAATTAGCCTGATATTGCCCACCTTTAGATGGGCATATAGGGAGATGATCAACTAATTTGACAAATGATCGTATCTTACCAAGAACGCCCACTTTTGGCACGGGGAAGATCTTCTGCCTGGGGTCAAAGGGGAGAAGCTCACTCATTTGTATGGCTGACATGAATCCCGCCCACTTTTGGCACGGGGAAGATCTCCTGCCTGGGGTCAAAAGGGAGGAGCTCACTCATTTGTATGGCTGACATGAATCCCGCCCACTTTTGGCACGGGGAAGATCTTCTGCCTGGGGTCAAAGGGGAGGAGCTCACTCATTTGTGTGGCTGACATGAATCCCGCCCACTTTTGGCACAGGGAAGATCTCCTGCCTGGGGTCAAAGGGGAGGAGCTCACTCATTTGTATGGCTGACATGAATCCCGCCCACTTTTGGCACAGGGAAGATCTCCTGCCTGGGGTCAAAGGGGAGGAGCTCACTCATTTGTATGGCTGACATGAATCCCGCCCACTTTTGGCACAGGGAAGATCTCCTGCCTGGGGTCAAAGGGGAGGAGCTCGCTCATTTGTAAGGCTGACGTGAGGGATTTCCAAGGAAGGAAAATTCTGGAAAAAATTGTCCCTATTTCTGTAGGATTTGAAAGAAAAGCAGGACCCTACCCCTTTCTTACCCATGTCTCTTTGCCTCTGTCCCTTTTTTCATACTTTCCCCATTAAAAAATGATTTCAAATAGCCCCTTATATTGATATTCCCAAGTCTATATTTGCATATATCAGAGAGGAGAAGGCAACCAACCAATTTTAGTGTTATTCGTTGAACACAAAATCACATACTTGCAAACTGTTTCATGGCCTCCAAACTCTTCTGTATGTAGTCACAAAAGAGACTGCTAGCCCAGGACTACCTACCCTCTATAGCAGGGATCCCCAAACTTTCCACATTCAAATGGAAAAAGTGTTGGGGAGCAACACAAGCATGAAAAAGGTACCTGGTGTGCCAAATAAGGGCTGTGATTGGCTACTTAATAGCCTCTAGCCTATAGAAGGCTCTATTTGGCATTATACTTGGTTTTTATGCAACTAAAACTTGTCTCCTAACCAGAAATTAAAAAAAAAAGCACCTGCTTTGAGGCCACTGGGAGCAACACCCAAGGGGTTGGTGAGCAACATGTTGGGTCACTGGTTGGGGATCACTGCTCTATAGTGTGTGGTCTGAGTTCTATGTTTATTTGCAGGTAACCACCATGTTCACGTGTACCAGAGAAAATATATCTGTGAGCTGCAAGACAGCGGCAAAGTTCTGGGCTATCACGCATTTGTATTCAATGGGAAGGAGGTGATAGCGTTTGATAGGGAGCGAGAGGTGTTTGTGCCGATAATGCCAGAAGCCGAACTCTTGATACCAAGTTGGAATAAGTATCTGGATGACGTCAAGCACCATAAGGCCTACCTGAAAAATGTCTGTATTGAACACCTGAAGTTGTACCTCTCCTACATGTTACCCGAATTGGACAGAAAAGGTAAAGTCACGAATATTTTTTTTCCTGTTTTAGTCATTATTTCGGTTATTTTCGGCTCTATGCATGTTGGAATATTCATTTCCATTCAAAGGTCGTTGGCTAACTTCACTGCCAGAGGGTTCGGGAGCTTTCTGCACTGTTATTGCAACCCAAGCTTTCAAACATTTTCCACGTCTATAAAAGATATCGGCTTCTACAAACTACACGGGGTCACTCACTTGTCAGACGCAGGCTGGAGAGGCAGGGGGGCTGCAAGAACTGCAGGAGGGCTGGCATCATCCACAAGATCCAGAGGGGGCAAAGTTAGGAGGTGTAGGAAGTAAGACCCCCCCCACGGCCTGAACCTGTAAAACTATCCCCTTTGCACCCCAGTATCCCCCCAAATTTGTAAAATTGTCCCCTGTGCATCCGATATTCCCCAGCATAGCCCGCCCCCCGCCCTGGACTGCAGAGCCCCCTCCCCCGCTGCAACCTCCCCACCGGCAAGAAAAATGAACCCCAAAGTTCCTCCAGAACTTTCCTTCTGCACCCCAAGTTTCCCCAGCCCTGCCCCCAATCCCCACCCCTCTTGTAGCCGCCCTCACTGAAGCACTCTACTGTAGGCACACTGAAGCAAAGGATGAGACAGATTGGCAGGAAGCACTGCCAATAGGCTTTAATCTTGAAGATGTTACTGCCAGTAGTATGTGTGACCTAAAGTAAGGATGTGAAGTAGTGGCTGTAGCATTTATAGGGGTCACCGACCCCCCCAGCACAGGGTCCATTCAGAAGTAAGGGATCAGCAAACAGAATATCTCTTAAACTACAGTGTTTGCTAACTTTTTATATAAGAATGTTTTACAAAGGTGAACAACCCCTTTAATGTTGAATCCCTTAACTGAGGCCTTCAAGGGTTCTTCTTCAGGTATTGTAAGATAAGGCCCTTGTGCTGTCACCCAACTTTGACTTATACATCATTTAAATGGCAATGGTTTCCCCCTATAACTGTATTCTTGTGTAACAGAAAATGACTTCCCCCTTCTTTTCAGTTCCCCCCAAAGTGAAAACCTCAATCTCAAGATCAGACAGCGGCAAACGACTGTGCTGCCATGTGTATGGGTTCTACCCCAAAAAAGTTCACATAAAGGTGATGAAGAATGGAACGGAGGAGGTTTCCCCAGAGGAATTCAAACATATCCTGCCAAACCCTGATGGCACCTATCAGATCAGAGTCAGTGTGGGGGTAACACCAGAGGGGGGCGCCACTTACTCCTGCCATGTGGATCACAGCAGTCTGAATAGTACAATGGTTATACCTTTTGGTGAGTGGCTTTAGGTAGATGGGTATAAGAGGGGAACAAGCCTAGTGGGGATGGTTATTGATGATAAGAGTCTCTGGGGCTTTTGCCCCACAGGTTACATAAATGGAGATACAGATCTAGTACCATGGGTTTTGTGCTTGAGAAGAATCAGTTAGTCCTTATATAGTGGGTTTATTAGAACATTTAGGGGCTGATTTACTGATCCACGAACGTCCGAAAAGCGTCCGAATGCGTTTTTTTCGTAATGATCGGTATTTTGCAATTTTTTCGTCGCTGTCGCGACTTTTTCGTAGCCGTTACGAATTGTCGCGACTTTTTCGTAGCCGTCACGAAAAAAACGGAAAGGTTTGCCCGCCGTTTACTAGCGCTCAATACGAAAAAGTCGTGACAATTCGCGCAAGTCGTAACGGCAACGAAAAAATCACAAAAAATAGGAAAAAGTCGCAAAATGTTCGTTTCCAATCTGATTTTTTCCCATTCGGAATTCGGATTCGTGGATTAGTAAATCAGCCCCTTAGTAAAGGATCACATGCAGGATTATTTGGGGGGATAATGTTACAAGCAGTAATCCTTTTATACACTGATGTAAAAAAAAAATCCTTGACTCAGGTGTTACAGGAGGATTGATGGCTCCCTGGAACAGGTGCATGTTCCATACACAAAGACCATAACCTGTTCAGTTTTACTCAGAGCAACACATGAAGCACAGGCTGACTCAAGGGAGCCTTCTCCAAACGGTGTAGAGTGTTTATTTGCACCTAGCACCCTCTGGCTCTCCTGCCCTGCATGTCTTGAATGATGCAGAAGGTACAGTAGGGCATGTAAGGGGGACCCTGGCAGTTCATAAATCAGTTAGCAGAGGGACAAGTTGCTTTGTGCTCATTTTTCAATATTCACCTTGCCTAGTAACAGTACATAAGTATACAGTATAAGTATAAGTCCTATAGTTGATTTAGATGACAGTATATTTCAAGGTATTTGAATCAGTATTTTCTTTCACCGTTTAGCAGAACCAAGGGAGAGCTTCTATACCATCATTTCTTTGGGCGCTGCTGTTGTTGTCGCCCTCGTTGTCCTGGGAGTATTTATTTGTAGAAAGAAAAAAGGTATTTCTATATTTTCAGTTTTTTTTATATTGCCGCAACACAGTTGGGTACCCCCTCTGGCATTTGGACGGAAGTACACAAACTGTTGGGGTTCTCAGTTGCTTATCTACTTGTATACAGTGACAATCCCCCAAAAAACAAAAAGTTTTCAGGCCTTACCTAGCCCCTTTATTGGGACTCAATTAAGAGCCCAGGTAGGGCCTGAAATGTTGCCCTTTGTGCACGTGTATATGGGCTAAATAAACACCCTTTTTTACAAGTTCTTTGGTGTCCTTCTGGATTTTGCTCCCCTCGGCTTACTCGGCACTGGCTGGGAGGGTGCAGATGGCAGGGTGCATGTAGGAAGAAAGATGTGGGAGGAAGAAGAGTTGGCAGGGTTGAACATGTGTTCTTTCCAGATCCAGGCCATCTTACATCAACGCAGTCTGCTGTATAGAATGTTCTAGGGATGGCACTTTTTTGTCATCACTTTATTACCTAAGCTAGAGCAACCTGGAAATACAGTCCCAACTCTTTACTGAGCACTGGAAGTCATTATTCTCTATAGGTGGCTGGTTTCAGTGCTCGGTGATGGGTCAGGGATTATTCCATGTTGCTCTGGCACTGAAAGTAAAAGTTTTTTGGCAAAAAATACCATTAACTGGATATTGGGTCCTGCAGATAGTTGTTTGGTATAAGTTACAATCTTTCAGTGGGGGGAGGGGGGGTCAATTTACACACATTAACCACTCTATCTCTAGTGTAACCAATGCCAACATGCGCAGTCTTTCATAATAACTGACACTTTCCATCCCCTTAGTTGCCCTTCTCTGGACCCTCTCTAACTCAGTAATGTCCCGTTTGAGCACTGGAGACCAAAACTGAACAGCATATTCTAGTTTGGGCCTTACCAGCGCTCTGTAAAGGGGAAGAATAACCCCCCCTCCCGTGAATCTATACCCTTTTATAGAGGCTAATTTTTCTCGCTGGTATCTAAGTTGGAGATGTACAGAATACAGGATTTGCTTTGGGATTTAGCCAAATCCCAGCACTTTTATAAATCAATCAGGCTAGCCCTAAGTACCTGGCTGAACCCTATCCAAATCCTTAGCGGCATATTTATAAAAAAAATGATGATGAAAATGACCGAAAAAATTGTGGCTAGTTGTGACCAATAGTAACTTTTCAGTTCCCCGATTAATATTTTTAGTTCCCCGATTTATATTTATAAAAAAAATCTTGAATGTGTAAATGACGATCAAATAGTCTCTGCAAAAAATCACATTCATTTACAAGAGGGCTGATACATTGGGACTGGAGCAAAATCAAGGGGAAAAATCAAAGTATCAATGTGCTGAAATACTGAAGGTATATTTTCATACAATTCCAATGCCCATCGCTTCTTGATAGGGTTTGGGTGGTAAGATTTCAATCTTTTTATTTTGTGTCACTTTTTTTATTAGTTGCTCAAAATTATGGGAACAGCTGTGATTTTTACCATGATTTTGAGCAATTTCTGCCAAAATCATAACAACAATTAAAAAAAAAAAATCCATTGTAATGTCATGTGACTTTAAAGCACCGAACGGCTAAATCTGACAATTCGCCAGCTGACAGTTTGCCCCAAACTTTTTGAATTTTTGTGGGAAAACTCAAAAAATCCCGTTTCAGGTGACTTTTCCCCGCTTGGACTTTTTCAGTTCAGATTTTTTTTTTTGTAAATGATTCGTGGGAAATGAGTTTGATCAAATTTTTAAAAATAAAAAAGTGAGAAATGTTTGCGTTTTAAAAAAAATGTGCCCCTAAGGCTAATTATCAAACACAGGTTCTAACTTGCATTAGCCAGTACCAACCAATCAGATATTTTCTTTCATTTTCCAGTGGATTTTTTCAAATGGATTCCTGATTATTTGCTATTTGCACTTGTGCAATTTACCGCTTATGTTAGTAAATCACCCCCATATTCTAGTGAGCAATGCAAGAATCCAGCCTCCAGTTGCACTTTTGTATTTACTCAAGTAAAGGAACAATTTGTCCCATCTAAACAACATATATTTCATGAACTGGTGATTAATGAATGCGGAATGTCAAGGACCATTATTAAGTATCAAGCTTCCTTGTGGAGTAAAATAGGGTGTAACCACATAAATAGGGTGTAACCACATAAATAGGGTGTAATTACACCACATACAACTGATATGTGCTACATTCCCCCAGTCCAGAGTCAGACTGGGCCGCTGTGGTTGTTGCTCTGTCATTGCCATAAAGGATAGGAGTTTATATAAGCCATAGTAGAGATAAATATGAATGTAAATGAAGGGCAAAGTGCCCCAACCCTGCTATGCGGCCCTGTACTTAATGTGACACTGACTTGTCCTTATCAGTTACAGAAATCTTGTCAGTATCTAATTTTAACCCCCTGATTTATATAAAGGCACCCAAAGGCCATGCCATTACATACAGCTCTGATATAGTTGGGCGATGATACAGACTTTATATACATGGAGGTTATTATTTCAATAACTGATGTTTCCTTTTCTTACAGACAGTGATAACACCAAGCAAGATAATAATACTCATTGTCCTCCATGTTTAGAGTCCAGCAACTCAGGTTGTGTTTAATTCCCTTCTCTGTTCCTTTATTACATATAAAGATTGGGGTCACCTATGTGCCTCCCCCCTTATAAATACAGTGCTGCATGAATCACAGAGACCTGGTGCATGGTTTTAAAGCTCAGGGCCGGCTGCAAAGTGTAAAAAACACAGCAGATTGCACCCATTTTTTTGCACTTTGCAACCTGCCTTGGAACTATATCTTGGCTGTTTGTACAACTCTTTCCCCCACATGTAATAAAAGGCACTAAGTTTGCCCAGGAGCAGTAACACATAGCAACCAATAAGATGTTTGCTTTCAAACAGGTGACCAGTAAATTCTACCTGCTGATTGGTTGCTATGGGTTACTGCTCCTGGGCAAACTTAGTGCCTTTTATTACATCACCCCCTTTATGTTTTCTTTTTGTTCTGCATAATTTTTTCAAACTACATTTGCCCCTGCTTTGGTTTCACAAGCTGCCCCCTCAGTTACTGTGCTTCCTAAAGCCCAACCCATTTGTATCACTCACAAGAATTTACCCTTTAAAAAGACTGCTCCAAATTCATATAAATGTGACAGGAGTGAAGCGGCACCATTATCCCTACTTTCATGCATAATCAATGCAGCTCCCCCCCAAATTTCACCCACCTTGGTTCCTAATTTTGGGGTTTAAAGCAGTTTCTCTTGTACGAGTGAATAACAGCCTTGTTAGAATGTATTATTATTATTGTGTAGGGGTTTACCAAAAACGGGCCCTTAGGACAGGAACCCCTAGGACAGGCCACAGGGTGGTGCTGGGAAACAGGGACACTGGGATGACTGGGTTGTCAATAGTTAATAGGGTGTACACCTGTAGTTCGGGTTATGGCCACAGGGTGGTGCATAGGCCCATATAAGGGAAGCAGCAGGGGCTGTGGGGTTGGTTAGTCCAGGGACTGCTCCAGTAGTGGAGTGAGTGCCCCGGGCATAGTTCTAGATAGGAGTCCTGTAATAGATCGCTCTAGGAGTGATATGTAGGGCAGCCTAGGTTAGAATGGGTGGACATGGCCCCTCCAGGAGTAGTAGCGAGGTTAAGACCTCCCGGTATTATATCAGCCGGAGTGCAGGGAACTAAGTGGCTAGGGAAGGTGTACCAAGGCACCACTAGTCCAGGAGGCCGGATCTGAGCATGCCCAGTGAGAGTACCGGTGTGGGTCCCTGTGGGGTAACGTCCTAGCGTGAGTACCGGGGGAACTCTATGGTAGAGTGTCTTGCCGTGAGTACCGGGGAGAGCCCCTAGAGGGGAGCACATGTCGGGAGTACCATTGGGTAGGCCAACAGGAGATGGTACTCAATGAGACGTATGGAGATATACCCTGCACTGTTTATTATTGTCAAGCTGCTCCTGGAGAGGTGTCCGTCCAATAAACCTTTTCAGTTACTTCATTCATATACCCGTGTGGTGAGATCTATTAGTCCGGAGGGGCACACCAACCTATGAAGTTCCCAGGGGGTAGGAAATAAGTCCATACCACTATCCCTGGGTGGAGGCACGCCATTGCTGGGAAACGCCTGTCCCCAAAGTAAGCGGGGCTCAGGACTCCTGTAGCGCCAAGCAAGCACGCAAGTAAAGCAGTAGTACCACAGTATCTGCACAGGTGGGCTACAATTGTTTATCTTATTATTACACATATTTCTAAAAGAGAAGCCATGACTCCTCTTTCTTTGAAGCATTGGCCAGATCCCCTAACCGACCCATATCTGTAGTACAGGGATACTGTAGGGGATCTGTGGGGCAGTTTATATACCAGTTGGGTCCAATGTGTTTTACCTACAGTATTCTGCGCCTGTTTTTATTTTATTCCTATTAAATGATCATTTTATTCTTATTTTAGACTGTCAGAGCTTGAGCATAGAAGACGGCTAAGGAGCTGATATATCAATGACCGATTTGGAAATCCTGTAGGGTTACAGAATTTCAGCATTTTCTGGGATTTATCAAAGGTCGAACCGGCTGGTCTGTCGAGTCAATTATACTAATAGGCCAATGCTATGGATTCAGATGGAACCGTTAGTTATAATTGTCTGAACCTTCAGACATTCAAGATATCAGACACAAGAATGAGGGATCTGAGATAGTGAATCCCAGTTAAGACAACAATATGGATAATTTCTCTACAATTAATTTTCAGCCAATGACAGCCCATTGTTCTGTTGTTGATCGCCCTTCAGTATGAATTATTTATAGCTCCCCTTTATACAAACAGACTCAATGGCTATCAGCATAAAAGAGCCCAGCGTCCATCTCTTGGCATTATCTTGGCTACTTTCTATGGTGATCCAGATATATTCCCGCAGTCACTTTGAGGCAGCAGGTTTATTTTCTTTCAGTATATAAATACAAGTTGCCATATATTTGCCCCAGATTTATTGACTTGCTGGCCTGAATTGCTGTATAGTTACAGTAAGTTATTTAGGGCTAAACTAAAGGAGGAATGCTAAGGGCTCAGCTAAGTCTTGTACAATTAATAATTACATATATATATTAATATACTTATTTCTGCCCCAACCAGAAAACTCTTCTAGGTTTGTGCAGCCCCATCAGGTGTTTCACATTTGGAGCTGCCTTTCCACTTTCATGCTGGAAGGGCAGAAAATCATGGTCCAGGTCAGAGACTTATAAATGGCAAAAGTCAATGTTTCTGTCTCTTAATCATCTCCAACCTCGGCCACCAACCTTTTTTACTTATGAGCCACACTGTAAAAAGTGTTGGGGAGCCACACAAGCATGACAAGAGTTCTTTGGGGGTGCCAAATAAGGGCTGTGATTGGCTATTCAGTAGCCCCATGTGATTGCTGGCCTGCAAGAGGCTCTGTTTGGGGTAAAACGGTGTCCCTGGGCTTCCAAAGCCAGAGATTAATAAATGGGTCACTACTTTGAGGCCACTGGGAGCAACACCCAAGGGGTAGGTGAGCAACATGTTGCCCCCGAGCCACTGGTTGGGGATCACTGAGGTAGAGTAACATAAAAATATTTCAGATATTGGGCATGCAGGATGGAGAAAGGATTCCCTCCCATTTATTATATAATATATATAATTATATAATTATATTATATAAACAGAAAGGGCAATAGGCATTGTATAATTGCTAATCCAGTACTGATCCAATGATAATGAGAGTGGATGTGTTTATCATAGACACATGTGCTTGGTATCTACACTCCCCACAGTCTCCATTGAGAGACTCCATTCAGCCCAAACAAATTCAAATTTCTTGGAGTTAAAAAGACTCATGGTGGGTTGACCAATGCCCATTTTCTCCATTTAGCAAAGCAGCCCAGTTGCCTACATCTGACAATTTTTCTAGGGAGATGTTGGCATTGAACTATTGCACTACCAGAGAACTGCACTCAAAGGAGGTATAATGGCACCCAGCTATAATATGTGGCATTAAAAAAATACAGTTATGTAAGGGGTTTAAAGGGGACATATACCTTCTGTGGAGTCTACTTAAAGCCAAACAAACCCCAACTGTTAACTTATATTGTATCACTGCCTGTCAGGAACGGTCAACATTTGGAAGAGAAAGTAGACTGCGTGCTGGTACAGAGAGACTAAGGGGCACAATGGCTCCGGTCCTGCGCAGCTGAAAGTTCAGTGCCAGTAATAAGCAAATAGCTGAAGCCCAGGGATCCTCCCAGTGTGAGAATATAATAAGGGCAAAGTGCTGCACACTATCTGCCTCCATCTCAACAGCTCCCTCTGCTACACTGTATGTGCCGGTGTCTGTACCCAGTCTGTGAGACTGCTCCCACATTGCAGTGCCCACCCTGCCCGGCACATTCTGAGGAGCGGGGACCATACCCCATGGGCCTATAGTGTGTACCCTGCCCAGTATATGTGCTGGATTATATCCCAGTGTGTAACTGCTTGCTGCTGCTGCCCCTGAGTGCACCCTGTATCTATCATTATTACCAGCTGGAGAGAGGGGGTCTATTTGCTGCAGTATTGGAAGTGGATCCAACTGATTTAACTCCAGGACACTACTGCCCAATGACTCGCCAGGAGAGACTGGTTTGATAGTTACCAATCCATGTTGCTGTTTTACTGTTTCGTCAGTACATGAATGGTTGGCTGCACCATTGACACCACTGTTCCCTATTCATTGAGGAGCATTATAATTATTTCTGCAAGAGTTACTTTTAGTTCTGCATATTCCATTGTTATTGCAATAAAGCATTAAAACCACCAAGCCTTTTGAGCATTACCTGCTGGCAAGCCCCTGAAGGTCACACACTCTCCATGGCTTCTGCTGTTTACCTCCCTCTGTTATAACCAGCGGCCGGCCATGTGTGCATTCAGGAGGTCAAGATGGGGTGTGTGAAAAATTAGGATTTAAAGGTTTTTGTATTCTTATCTGGATTTGTTCTGCATTCTTATTCATCTGTGCTTTTTATATTCAGATCTTTTAATAAAAAAGATATTTGTGCTTTTTTTTAATTTATTTCTTCATGGTAGAAAAATCCATGAAAATAACACAAACTCGAATTTGATTAAATCTGCCTCCCCAGTTTCTGTTCAATGTATCATTTTATAATGGTTCTGAGACCAAATTTAACTAATGAAGCTTTGAGTGAATTTAACCCATAACCGGCTTCTTTGTTTGGTTATACAGTAACTGTTCTATTTATTAATGTGAAACCTCAGTTTGGGATACTGGAGCATGTTGATTATCTTCAAAGTCTTGCGCTTTTATAATGTACAGTAAGGTGCACCATGATTATCATATGTATATACATAAAAACAAGTAGGAACAAATCAGATTTGCTGAGAATCTGTGCACTTTTTATAAACCCCCCAGTGGGTAAAGAAGAAGAAGCGCAGTGGATGTATGAGCTGCTTCCTTAGAATCTTCCGTATTACAAGTAAGAACAGGTATGTAAAAGAACAGTAAGAAACAGTAAGAAAACTCAGGATGAGGATAAATCAAGCACCCAGGATGGAGAATATAAAGAATACTCAGAGAGCATGGAGAAAAGTGCAGAAGGAAAGAAACACTCAGTAGTATAAATAGTCAAAATAACACAAAATACAGTGAGAAAGCTGTTGAATAGTGATGGGCGAAATGTTTCGCCAGGCATGGATTCGCGCACGACCAAAAATTGTCGCCGGCGTCAAAAAAGAATAGTCACGGGCGTCAAAAGAATAGTTGCACAATGAAATAATTGCCGCGGGCGTCAAAAGAATAGTCGCACGACAAAATAATAGCCGCGGGTGACAAAAGAATAGCCGTGCGACGAAATAATAGCCGCGGGTGACAAAAGAATAGCCGTGCGACAAAATAATAGCCGCGGGTGACAAAAGAATAGCCGTGCGACGAAATAATAGCCGGGCGACAAAATAATAGCCGCGGGCGACGAAACAATAGCCTCGCGACAAAATAATAGCTGCGGGCGACAAAAGAATAGTCGCGGGCGACAATTTTTTTTGTCGCACGACATTTTCACCATTTCGCGAATTTTTCGCCGTTTCGCGGATCTTTTGAATGATTCGCGAATTTTTCGGCGAAGCGAAATGGAACAGATTCGCTCATCACTACTGTAGAAAAATTACAATTGTTGAAAAAGTAGAAAAAACAGAAATGGTGAGATCATTGGGAAAATAGATGCTAAAAAAAGTGATGAGAGTAGAGAGGGAATATATAATAGTGATGAGAGTAGAGAGGGAATAGATAATAGTGATGAGAGTAGAGAGGGAATAGATAATAGTGATGAGAGTAGAGAGGGAATAGATAAAAGTGATGAGAGTAGAGAGGGAATAGATAATAGTGATGAGAGTAGAGAGGGAATATATAATAGTGATGAGAGTAGAGAGGGAATAGATAATAGTGATGAGAGTAGAGAGGGAATAGATAATAGTGATGAGAGTAGAGAGGGAAAAGATAATAGTGATGAGAGTAGAGAGGGAATAGATAATAGTGATGAGAGTAGAGAGGGAATAGATAAAAGTGATGAGAGTAGAGAGGGAATAGATAATAGTGATGAGAGTAGAGAGGGAATAGATAATAGTGATGAGAGTAGAGAGGGAATAGATAATAGTGATGAGAGTAGAGAGGGAAAAGATAATAGTGATGAGAGTAGAGAGGGAATAGATAATAGTGATGAGAGTAGAGAGGGAAAAGATAATAGTGATGAGAGTAGAGAGGGAATAGATAATAGTGATGAGAGTAGAGAGGGAATAGATAATAGTGATGAGAGTAGAGAGGGAATAGATAATAGTGATGAGAGTAGAGAGGGAATAGATAATAGTGATGAGAGTAGAGAGGGAATAGATAATAGTGATGAGAGTAGAGAGGGAATAGATAATAGTGATGAGAGTAGAGAGGGAAAAGATAATAGTGATGAGAGTAGAGAGGGAATAGATAATAGTGATGAGAGTAGAGAGGGAAAAGATAATAGTGATGAGAGTAGAGAGGGAATATAAAATAGTGATGAGAGTAGAGAGGGAATATAAAATAGTGATGAGAGTAGAGAGGAAGTAGAAAATACAGAGAATAGGGAGAAAAACAAAGAAGAAAATACTGAGACTGAGAAAGAAAAAGACCCTATAAAGGAAAGAAAAATTTGCAAAACGTGTTTGTCGCAGCCTATTTTGACGCGGCTGCACCCATATTGAAATGGCTGAGCCCAATTTTATGCGACCGCATCTATTTTTGCCACACCCGCTACTTTTTCATGGATGTTTCGCAAAACAATTCACCAACGGCAAAATGCAGAAATTCACTGCGAATCCATGCCTGCTGAAAAAATTTGCTCATCCCTAAACCCCACCACTTTCTTTAAAGCAGGGGTGCCCAGACTTTGTCACCCAGTGATCTACTCTTGCTGTCTGGCCTCCGTCATGAGATCTACCACAGTGCAACGTCTCTCATTTGGTGCAATAAGCAAGAAAAAGTATCAATCGATGTTTAACAAATACACACAGCAATATATAAATGCAGTGCCATATTCACATTTAATGCCCACATAACATTCAAGTGCCAAGTTTAATGGGAAAGGATTGGAGTAGTTTTTACTTCCCTTCTCCATGGGCCACTTTGTAGTCTGCACACAGAAACATATATAACATGGGAACAAATATATACAGGGTCCCGGTGGGAACAATCTTCTATACTGGGATGGCTTGAGCAGCCGCACTCAAAAGCTCCAGTATGCTGGGGGGAAAAAAGAAGTGGCGGGATGTCCCCCCCCCTGCATTCTACCTTTTGGGCACCCCTGGTGTAAAGCATGTGAAATTTGCTGAGAAACTAGATATCTATTTGTCAGGACCTGCTCAACCCTGCTCAGCACCACCATCTTTAATCTCAATGCAAACAGAATGTTCCTAACTGGAGTGCTTCTGTCAGTACCCCTCCCCCAGGGGGCCACTGGACCACCATGACCAGGTTTCTTTGGAAACTGTTTGAAAAACTTCTGTATTAATTGAGGAGAATGAACAATTGAATGCTTTACCCCAGGACCACTCCTCAGGGCCAAACCCTTTCCACTTGATGAGAAACTGTAATGAACCTCTGGAAAATCTTATGTGCAGAATTTTCTCAACCTCATATTCTTACAGGAGCGGGAGGAGGTTGCCTAGAGGAGAAACAGATTGCAGGCTTAATAAGAGGCACATGAAACATAAGGGAAGCGCATTTCAGGAGGAAGTTGAAGTCGGACAGCCACTGGATTGATAATTTGTAGATAGTAGACATGTGGGCCACATGATCATTGGCATCTGGTACATCAGAAAGGAGGGAAGTCCTGGGGAAAGGTTTGGGGATGTTGGCCATCATCACACAGGAAAGGTGAGCGAGGTCCGGGCCCCTGAGGAGGCAGACCAGTGGGTATCAGATACCCCAGTTCGACACTGTCCAGATGGCAGACATGTGGGCCTCGTGATCATCGGTGGCTGGAACATCAGGAAGTCCTGGGAACATCAGAAAGTCCTGGGAACATCAGAAAGGAGGAAGACATTACATTACATTAACATTTATTTATAAAGCGCCAACATTTTCCGCTGCGCTGTACAATGTACAAAGACCCAGGGAAAGGCTTGGGGATGTTGACCATAGACACTCAGGAAAGGTGATCTCCCAGTAGGGGCATGACAGGCATTGTTATGAGCCTATTTCCCCTATGGGAGATGATCCGACCAGCATAGGCGGATTTTCCATAAGGCTTGGGGTGGCTAAGCCTCCCCAAACCAGCTTTGGCACCTTAAAACCAGGGTTCCTTTCTGCACTGCCCTGCAAATGTTCTCCGGTTCTGCAGAAATCAGCTGTGCTCTGATTGGATCTTTCTTCTTATGGATTCTCCAATCAGAGCACAGCTTTTTTGACAGACAGTAAAATTGACCAATCAAGGCGCAGATGCAGACAGGGATCGGGAGATTTTGCAAACTGGAAGCAGTGCAAAATTGAAGACTAAAAAAAAGAAGAATCTGCAGGCTGTAAACTTTATCCAAGAACCAACTTTGAACTTTTGCTGCAGTTTTCATCCCGCAGGTACTAAACACTGGTACTATACTGTATATGTTCTAAAGACTGACCCACTAGCTGAAATATAATTGTTTTTTGTCACTTGACATCTATAATATCCCTATCCCCTACCCTAACAGATGGAGGGTTAACTTTTCCCCCTGACAAAGCTCATTGTGCTTTTATATATTTGTTAAGGTTTTTTGCTCCTTCTATTTTTCTTTTACTTTTGTCATTGTTTTGTTCATTTATAGTAAGTTACAGTGGGGCCAATGTTGTGTATCAGTGCCAGTGTTATAGTGCCAGGGCCTGAATATCTGCCCTCAGTACCCACTGCTCCTCATGGCATATAATGTGCTGGTTTTGTATATAAAGACTGTGTCTCACTGTATATAACATGCCTGGGATGTCAGTACCTGCTGCTTTCTCTCTCTAAACCTAACTTAAACACATCTAAAGGGGAGGTTCACTTTTAAGTTAACTTGTAGTATGTTATAGAATGGCCTATTCCTAGCAACTTTGAAATTGGTCTTCCTAGTTAATTTCCTAGTCTAATTCCTAGTTAAGTTTTTGAATAATTTGCCTTTCTCTTCTGCCTCTTTCCAGCTTTCAAATGAGGGTCACTGACCAAAAAGTATTGCTCTGTGAAGCTACAGTTTTATTTTTCCATGCAGCCCCTTAACTATTCATATTCCCATCTCTTGTTTAAACCACTACCTGGTAAATAAGACCCTAGCAACCAGATAGCTGCTGAAATACCAAATGGAGAGCTGCTGAACAAAAAGCTAAATAATCGAAAAACTATTAAAAATAAAAGAGGACCAATTTGCAAATTGTCTCAGAATATCAGTGTCTACATCATATTAATTTAAAGGTGAACTACCCCTTGAAGCTAACTGAACACAAATGTATAGAGAACCCCTAACAGAAGTGTGCGTATGAATGCTTTTACATCCTAAACATTTTAGGGTTAAAAAAAGCACCCCCACCCGCACTTTTGCACAGTATCCCTGGGAGTCAGTGGGAACGGCAAGAGGTAGTTGGGAGGTTAATTTTTTACACCGGCAGTGAATCCACTAAGTGTCACATTAGCTGTAGGTCAGTCTGTGTATGGGCCATCTTTAGCCTCCCCAAACAAAAAAGTCACCCTCCGCCTATGCCGACCAGTCATCCTGGCAAAGAGAAGCATGGCAGAGAGCTTGTTTTACTCGTTCAGCAGCTCTGTTCAACTGAGGGTGAAAAGCAGAGGAGATGCCAAGGGATTTGCATAAGGACTGTCCCAATTTGCCAATGGGCTTCTAGATATCAAAATAGGAAGATAACAAGTACAATAGAAGAAGGTTCAGTAAAATGAAGTACACATTGGCTGTGGGAAGGGCTGGGAGAGCAGTTACATTGCTGGCAGAATAAATACATTTCCCAATCATACAACTGATATTTATTATTTTATTTGATCTGTATCTATTTTATTTGCCTGTGAAACCTTCTTCCAACACTATCTTCCAATGCAGAGTATGCCGAGGTTTCTTACATGGTAGAAACTGATAAACCTGGTACCTAAATATGCAGTGCTACTATCTAATAGACTGCTAAGGAACAAACTTCAGGAACCACCTAGGAATAAAAATACTAACACACAAGTATAGCAATAACAGCAATCAATATAACAAAAAGATTACAGTAAGTCTAATGACAGTACAGAACTATCAACTGAAGACACTGGGGCCCTTTGGTTGACTAAATAAGCACAGGCTAATGGGCAGACTAGCACAGTATATTTAAAGTAATGTCCCTAAATTGGCTCCAGGTAGGCATGCTTCTTACTTTCCCTTACCTTTTTTTGGATCATGGAAGCTCCCAAAGCTCCCAACATGTACCTGTCACTTGGAACCCTGACATGGGCCACTCACTTATAGTTCTACCAGAATGCTTCCAATCTCAGATTCCTTACTGGGACTTCTCAAGAACTGTCTCACTATTAATATAGCTAAACACCTCGGGGCACATTTACTAATCCATGAACGGACCGAATACATCCAAATGCGTTTTTTTCGTAACGATCGGTATTTTGCGACTTTTTCGTCGCCGTCGCGACTTTTTCGTATATTTTCCGTGACTTTTTCATTGCCGCTATGACTTTATCGTATTTAGCGAGACTTTTTTGGCGCCGTCGCGAAAAAATCGGATTGGTTTTTCCGGCGCTTACAATTGCTCAATACGAAAAAAACGCGACGGCGGCAAAAAAGTCACGCTAAATACGATAAAGTCGTAGTGCCGACGAAAAAGTTGTGGAAAATATACGAAAAAGTCGCGACGGCGGCGAAAAAGTCGCAAAATACTGATCGTTACAAAAAAGTCGCAAAATTTTCGTTTCCAACCCGATTTTTTCCCATTCGGGATTCGGATTCGTGGATTAGTAAATGTGCCCCCTTGACTGGTCTTGCAGCTTCTGCAGAACGTAATTCTACTTCCTTTCTATAGACATATTCAACAAAAACCGAATATAAAAATCTCTAGTAGGAATCAATTATAGTCTAGAAGTCTGACCCCTTTATTGTAATGCCACTGAGTAAGCACCAGGGACACATACCACCCCTGTCTTAACCTCTGCATCTCCCTAAACATATTTTCCCTGTGATATTTTTCCCTTTACTAGAGAAGGATATTATAAAGCCAGCAGAGGACACTTCCCTTCCATAGCTCAGCAGAAAAGTCCATTCTCACCTTCTTCACTAAGCCAGCTTAACTACAGAAGTACCTATACGTAATGGAGAGCAAGAGGTGCAGCTTCTTTTGAAAAGGATAAAGATTGCAGTTTTTGGGAAAGTCTTGATTACTGTAGAGTGTAACTAAAATTTATTAAACTGCTGAAAATGTAAAAGGAACCCTTTTTCAAATTTGCAATTTAATTTAACACAAGGCAAAACCTCTTTTGATACAGAACAATACCTTGTTGCCCTGTTCTGCTGCAACATCGCTTGGCACAAGTACCCCTAGGGCTTTCCCCAACAATGGTGAATTTAACTTAATCCATTTAAGGGTATAAGTGGCTGAATATACATAAATTCAGGTGTATGGCCTTGATGTGTATGGTATTGAATCTCACCTGCCGCTTTAATTAGGCTGCATAGTAATTAATTAACAAATTAACCCTTTAAGACCCCACCAAGAACCCTATTCCAAGTAGAGAAAGTACCATTAACAAAATATGCATTATTTGTCAATTAAAAGAGTAGATATAATGCATTTTAATATGTATTTATTGTTCATGTTCAGTAAAGTTTATAATGATGTACACTTACCCTTTAATAATGTTTCCTCTTTATCTCCGGTCACTTTCTGTTACACACCCAGAAACTAATTTATTATGCATAAAGAAAGCTTCCTTCTTTTAATTAATAACCATGCCTGCCATGTAATGTATTTCCTTATTGGGTAAAGCATTTACACCTGCACATCAATGTAAAGTACCAAACTGGGTCAGTAGCCCATAACCCACATAGACAGGAGAGCTGCCTGCTGTTGTTCAGTAGGAACATACAGAGTTTATTAACTCCATTTCAACCACCACTTACAGAGGGAGAGGAGTGTGTGGAACAGCAAAAGAAAACTTTGTTTTAAAAGAGCAGAAAGATGTACACTGTCTCTTTAACAAAATGATTCACTTAATAGGTATCTCTTCTATCAGTTTTCTTTTACTCGCCCAGCAATGCAAAAACCAGAATTATATCTTTTCCATAAAGACACCTCCCTTTCTTTTCATTAATAACTAGGCGTAACCTATATTTTTTATTGTATACCTGCACATTCATGTACAGAATCAAACTTGTTCAGCTGCTCATAACCCACATAGACAGGAGAGCTGCCGGTAACATGTTCCCACTGTATATACATATCTGTGCTTTATAAAGGAGCCGGGGGGATGGCTCTGGCTGTGTGCCTGGTGATTACTCTTGCTGTATCAGCGGCACATTGTGGTGAGTAGAACTATAATTCTCTGCCTTTCCATTCTGCTTTCTGCCTTATAGTTCTTACTGCTATCATATGGCAGTAAGTTAATAATAAGCAAAGGGTGTAGCCTGTACCTGCTGGGGATGCTGGGCAACGAAAGTTCCATGGTTTTAATAAAATGATCATATTTCTATGGAAAAAGGATTTCAACCTATTAATACATTTAAGCCTATTAGTAGCAAATGTACAGTGAGATCAGAAAGTAGCCCAATGACCTGTAGTAAAACGTAGGGAAGCAGGGGCATGACAGAGACATAGCCAATCCCAGTTGCAGGGGATTGGTGGATTCATAGTGGGGTATAACCGTTCCCGCTTCTCAATCCATTTTAGCATAGTAAAATGCCCACCCTCCCTCCCTATAGAGGTGGAGGCAGCGGAGTGTCGTTGGCGGGGTGATTGAGTTGGGGAAAACAATGGTTGGGTTAGGAGGGGAGTTTTATAGTTAATTGGGGCTGGCATGCTTGGAACCTCAGGGGTAAGAAAGTGGATCAGGAGGTGAGTTTGTTGGGTAGTTGGTTTCCGGGCTAGAAGGGCAGCTGGCGGCGCCAGTTGCTCTGCGCAGTTATTGGATTGTTACAGTGTATGGTTCTTTAAAAGTTGGTTTGTTTGTTATACAAACATTTGTGTTATGTTTGAGATGTTTTGTTTCACATTTGCTATTTATGTTATGTTTTGAATTAAAACTTTGATTGTTATTAATAAATGTTCTGCGGCCATTTTATCCCAAGAATTGGTGTCCATGTTTATTGGGGATGGTAAGTAAACAGGTAAAAAGGAGGGTGTTGGTTGGGAGAAGGGCGGGTCAGGATCCGACGTTACTCATGTCATGTTTATCCATAAAATAAACACAGAGCTGGCAGATTGAGGCTACAGAGCGGTTTAGTTGTCCATGATAGTTCCCTGCTACCACTTGTGACTAATCGCTCCGAAATGCCTTTCCACCGGCAACAAAGGTATCACTTTGGCTTTATGAAGTTAACAAAATCTCCTCCTGCAGCCAACTCCACACGAACAATGTGCTGGCCTGTAGCCAGAAGCTAAAGCTGCAGTCTTGTTAGTACAATATTATTATTATTATTATTATTAACATTCCACACCTGTGCATACAGCATATATATTTATGGGTTTATGCTTTAGTTTAGATAAAGGGGAAATCATTTTTTCAATTACATTTTTTTGACATTTTCAATCCTTTTTTTATTGGTTAGAAAGTAGCCGGGTTACACTGCTAATACCCATTTTTTTGCCAAAGCAACGTTATGCCTATTCCTGGTAGTTAATGCCAGTAATTGCAAAGGTGCTCTCATTTTAACTTGTGGTATATAAATCTATTTTGCTATCTGATATTTCTGTAACTATATATGTATAATAAATACTAAAATTGCTTTATTAACAGTTTTTCTAATTGTTATACTTGTGGTGTTGTCTCTTTCTCCTCTCATTCTATCTTATCCCTTTCCTTCATATCTGCCTATTTATATAACATATATTTAGGGGCTTTACCAAAATGTATGATTAGAGCTTATATCTGTCTCTTAGTGTCACATTTACTTCTGCTCTGTTGTTTTTTTGTTTGCTTGCTGCTGCCTGCAAAATTGACAAAAGCAAGGAATTTCAGGTGTAAAAGGGGAAACTGATTTCTTCTGTAAGCAGCACAAATAAACAAATGAATGTATCTATATAGCAATGATATAACACAGCACTAACAGAGTTTACACATTAGTCCCTGCCCCAGTGAGCTTACAATCTAAGGTCCCTATCCCATTCCCATCAGTCCCTGCCCCAGTGGAAAATTCAATCTAAAATCCCTATCACATTCCCATCAGTCCCTGCCCCAGTGGAGCTTACAATCTAAGGTCCCTATCACATTCCCATCAGCCCCTGCCCCAGTGAGCTTACAATCTAAGGTCCCTATCACATTCCCATCAGCCCCTGCCCCAGTGAGCTTACAATCTAAGGTCCCTATCACATTCCCATCAGTCCCTGCCCCAGTGAGCTTACAATCTAAGGCCCCTATCACATTCCCATCAGTCCCTGCCCCAGTGCAGTTTACAATCTAAGGTCCCTATCACATTCCCATCAGTCCCTGCCCCAGTGAGCTTACAATCTAAGGTCCCTATCACATTCCCATCAGTCCCTGCCCCAGTGAGCTTACAATCTAAGGTCCCTATCACATTCCCATCAGTCCCTGCCCCAGTGAGCTTACAATCTAAGGTCCCTATCACATTCCCATCAGTCCCTGCCCCAGTGAGCTTACAATCTAAGGTCCCTATCACATTCCCATCAGTCCCTGCCCCAGTGAGCTTACAATCTAAGGTCCCTATCACATTCCCATCAGTCCCTGCCCCAGTGGAGCTTACAATCTAAGGCCCCTATCACATTCCCATCAGTCCCTGCCCCAGTGCAGTTTACAATCTAAGGTCCCTATCACATTCCCATCAGTCCCTGCCCCAGTGGAGCTTACAATCTAAGGTCCCTATCACATTCCCATCAGTCCCTGCCCCAGTGAGCTTACAATCTAAGGTCCCTATCACATTCCCATCAGCCCCTGCCCCAGTGAGCTTACAATCTAAGGCCCCTATCACATTCCCATCAGTCCCTGCCCCAGTGAGCTTACAATCTAAGGTACCTATCCCATTCCCATCAGTCCCTGCCCCAGTGAGCTTACAATCTAAGGTCCCTATCACATTCCCATCAGTCCCTGCCCCAGTGAGCTTACAATCTAAGGTCCCTATCACATTCCCATCAGCCCCTGCCCCAGTGAGCTTACAATCTAAGGTCCCTATCCCATTCCCATCAGTCCCTGCCCCAGTGGAGCTTACAATCTAAGGCCCCTATCACATTCCCATCAGCCCCTGCCCCAGTGAGCTTACAGTCTAAGGCCCCTATCACATTCCCATCAGCCCCTGCCCCAGTTTTGTGCAGTCTAAATATACTAATTAAATAATCCAAAATGTCAGAATAACAGAATGTGTGTCTTGCAAGTTTCCATAAAGATTTACATAAGGCAGGTAGGGTAGTACCTGAGGTAGTACTTACTCAGCAAGTGCCCACTCCAACAGTACAAGACCTTTGCAGTGGTGCCCCCATAGGACCCTACTTATTGCCATACAGAAGAGTTTATAATTTATTGCAAAGAAAGAGAGGTGGCAGTCTGGTAGAACAGTTGGTAGGACGCTTTAATAGTCCAAATTGGATAGATGGACATGGATTAGTGTGGCAGGTTGTGGCAGTGGTATTTATAGACACAACAGTGTGCGAAATTAACAGGGTAATGGTCATGCTATTAGTAGTAATCTGAAAAAAGAAGAAACACCGGTTATAGGTGGACAGATGATGAGCTCAGATTTATGTAGGTTTAGTTTGAGGTGGCGTTGGTTCATCCAGGAGGAGATAAATAGCAGGCAGTTCCGCAATCTGGGTCTAAATGTCAGTGGTTAATTAAGGGAATTTTAAATATATTTGGATGGCACCTCCCCCTACTTGCCTCCAACCTTATATAATATTAAGAAGTGCAAGCAAAAACAGGTTGCAACAGTTCCTTATTACCTGCTGGCAGACAGGCAGCAGTAAGGATTGGGCAGAACTGCACTAACTGAACTTGTGCTCTGCTATTTTTTGTGCTCTCGTGCTCTTGCTCTTCTGTCCTAGGTCTTGGTAGATTGCTGCAGCATAAATAATAACAAATCCAACCCATAAAACTTAATTTTATATTCAACTTCCATTTATCCCTCACAAACGGAATCATTCACATTTCTACAAACTGTACGCCCCAGGACTTCTACAAAAGCAAAGTAGATTTTACCCACATACCGTTTGCCCTCCCTACAGACACCAAAAAGTCCCCTCCATCCCCTTTTAATCCTGTCACTAAGTCTGAATTTTCTTCTGACAATGATTTTTAAAGAATCACTGTGCCTAATATTAGATATCATTTTCTTTTAGAATATACTGTGCATAATGGTGGATACCACATTTCAAAAAAACCCATGTACTTTAACACATGTGCTCTTCTTTGTAAATAACCACAATTGTCATGTACTTAACTTTAATTATATGTACATTGTGATTAGTCAACCTCTTTGAAATACAATTGGCTATTTTTTCTTTAGATTTTTAAGTTTGTGGATTGTTATTCAGCCTATGACTAAGTACCCTCTTAGGTACGAAACGCGTAAGGCTTTATAGCATTATGTGTAAGTTAAAATAAACCATACTGATGCTACTTTAAGACTATTATTTGAATTCCAGAGTGCCTGCCTGTCTTTTCGATTCCCTATATTGGCTCCCTAAGCTGAAGGTCTGGGGCATGAGCCCCCAGACCCATTACCTCAACGGGTAACATTCTACCTCATTTTTTGAAAACATAACTGTAGGAAGGGAGCACTGAATGCTGCTTTTGCATTGGATAAGATAAAATCTAAGTCTAAAATATCTAGTATAAATAAATTTAAAGCAACTGGATCCGAGCAGCTTCTTCAGATCAACTGACTGGTATGGGAAGTCCTCAGCATATGTACTCTTCCACTAATCCAATCACAATGGCACTTTGTAACTCTTCAGAGAGGTGACACCTGCAACTCACAGAGGTGTGAATGCTGTGGAGTTACTTTGAAAGGATTACCAAAGTATCATGCAACTCTTCAAAGCAGGTGTTACTTTTTGGAGTTGCATGAATAACACCCTCGGCAGCAGAACGAAACTCAGTCCCAACCAAGTATGTTTATTGTTAGATTTGTGCCTTAACACCACATACTTTAGATACAAGGACCAATTATACAGGCAGAAACATGGCTGTGCAATGGGTTCACCAGTTTCTCCCATTGTAGCCAACTTGTATATGGAGGATGTGGAAAGGAAGGTCATAATTACATTCAAGGGATTTACATCAAGTCACTGGTTCAGGTATGTAGATGACACGTGGGTTAAAATCAGATCCAACGAAGTGGCGGCCTTTTCAGAATACATTAACTCAGTGGACAACAATATCAAGTTCACAAGGGAGGATGTCCATGAGAACAAACTTGCTTTTTTGGACTGTTTGATATCCATTCAAGAGGGGGGTATCTTGAAAACAGAAGTATACAGGAAACCCACTCACATGGATCAATATCTGTTGTTCGATTCCCACCCTCCGCTGGAACACAAACTGGGTGTCATTAGAACTCTACACCACAGGGCGGAAAGTGTGACAACCGATACAGAGTCCAAGGACAAGGAATGTAAAATTCTCAGAGGAGCACTGAAAGCTTGTGGCTACCCAGACTGGGCCTTTGTCAAAACAAGAGCAACTAAGCCCAAAAGGAACACCAAAAGGAATAACCGTCCTGAGGCAGAGAGAAGGCGCAATATAGTCATCCCATATGTAGCAGGAGTGTCGGAGAAACTCAGGAGAATTTTCAACAAACACCACATCCCTGTGTTTTTCAAACCTAGCAACACACTGAGACAAAAACTTGTACACCCAAAGGATGCAACAGCAAAGGAAAAACAAAGCAATGTTGTATACGCAGTCCAGTGTAGCGAGGAGTGCACAGACCTTTACATTGGGGAGACAAAGCAACTGCTCTCCAAGCGAATGGCTCAGCATAGGAGGGCGAACACTACAGGCCAGGACTGTATTTCTGCACCTAAAAGACAAGGGACACTCCTTTGAAAACAGCAACGTCCAAATTTTGGACAAAGAAGACCACTGGTTTGAAAGAGGTGTAAAAGAGGCCATTCATGTCAAAGTGGAGAAACCATCCCTTAACAGAGGCGGGGGACTTCGACACCATCTGTCTGCTACATACAATGCTGTTCTAACATCTGTACCCCGGCAGTTTCAGAACTCTTCACACATCCATTCATGCGACTCCAAAAAGTAACACCTGTTTGAAGAGTTGCATGATACTTTGGTAATCCTATCACAGTAACTCCCCAGCATTCACACCTCTGTGAGTTTCAGATGTCACCTCTCTGAAGAGTTACAGTGCGCCATTGTGATTGGATTAGTGGAAAAGTACATATGCTGAGGACTTCCCATACCAGTCAGTTGAACTGAAGAAGCTGCTCGGATGAGTAGTGAAACGTCTTCAATGATTACCAAACAAGTCCAGTTGCTTTAAATTTATTTATACTAGATATACCATGACCTGGATGAATGAAAATCTTCATAGACTAAATCTAAAATACAATTTTTTACATTTAAACACTTCTCCTATCTGGTTTAGATGCATAAAAAATATAAACCATCCAACTTAATCTGATCAGATTTTGCATTACAGTATAGAGCAGGGGTGGCCAGACTTTTCTCATTGGCGTTGGACTGATGACTGGGGGATGCGGAAGTGCGGCGTGAATGTGTACATGACACAGTGTACGCATTCACACAGCACTTCTGCATCCCCGGCTTCATCGTGGTCCACCAGAAATCTACGGGGATTGACTGGTGGACCGCAATCGACGTATCGGCCACCCCTGGTATATAGCATCAGATTTGGTTGCATCCCACAATACCTCCTACTGTTGCATGGCAAGATTTTGTGAGTCAGATAATGTGTGAAGTACAAAATCTCCTTTACACAATACAGTATATACCGGATTTCTAAAGGAGCAAGACCTTTATTAGGTGATATTGAATTCAAAAAGGTTTAAGATATCTTGTTTGAACCTCCAAAATATGTCTATCAAAGACCTATATATTACTGAAAGATATCTATATAAAAAGCATAGCCCTATTAAAACTTGTTACCCCCAAAGGAATGACACCAAACCATAGAGAATTGGATAGAGAAAGGCCACAACTCTTGAGAACTACATGATAACATTAAAGAGGACTTGTCACCCAGGCAAAAAAAGCTGTATAAAAAAAATCCTTTTCAATTAAACAGTTATTTTTATTAACACACCCATACCCATTATAAAGGAATTTAAAAATCCCAGCTGCCAATCATATATTGCCTGCCCCGCCTCTATGTCTTAGGCAGACAATTACTTTCACTTTCAATGCAGAACTTATTAGATGTTGCTCACCACTCACCAATTGTGTAGCCAGTGCATGGGCATGGGTATCAGACCCCCCCCCATTCTATCACATAAACAAGATTTTGGCATGATACAAAGTTTGCTTAATAACAGTGTCCACAAAATGGTGCCTGCCTGCTTGCTGTAATTGTGTGATTCCTACGATGAAGAAATTAATTTCTACAGTGTAGGTGAAGTTTATTTTGCTTGACAAACACAATAGAAAACAATTTGTAATTATTTCTTAGGGTGACAAGTCCCCTTTAACACCATAATTCATCACATGCTAGGTGCCTTCTATTCTAGCCCAGTTGAAAATCCCACAATCCAACAGAACATGACTAATGTGTCTGAATCGGCTAATAATCTGCATATGGATTATTTGACATTTACCCATTCCCACAGGTATCTTAACATTGCCTAACCTCCAGAATATTTTGAACTCCAAGCAAGACAGAGTCAGCTGGTTTATTTTGTACACCAGGGATTGCTTGGCCTTTTAAGAAATGTTAAGTTTTAATGAGTCAACAAGGCAACAAGTTGACTAACGGTGGTGAAGAGGGTGACATATTGATTACTTGGACCACTCCAAGGTTCTATTCCCTCATTCATCAAGTTCCCATACAGAAATGAGAAGTGATGAATGATTCTGTAAGCACCGGCTTCTCTCTCTTTTGGGATTGAGAGATCAAATCTGGCCTTTGGCCAACTGATCTTTAGTGCAGTGAGAGCACTTGATTTAGTTCCTGGTGTGAGATGTGGAGGAAATGCCAGCTTGGGTGCCAACATCCCCACTCACAGGTCCACTATTTTCTGACCCCATTCGAGGTCAAGGTGAACTGCCAATTTCTGTCAAATGCAGGGACCCATAGGGTTAACAAGTCCCTATGGCTGTAAGCCCTACCACTTCATTATGTCTGTGCTGTTACTGGGCAAATCAGCTTAGAGCTTGTTTTATGCTTATTGGTTAGATGAGTTGACCACACCTCTTGCAAACTCATATAGTGTTTAGCAGGAGGGTGTGGCTTCCTCTTAGGCTGCATCTGCTGACCCAGGTGGGAGTTCCACTGAGCCTGGGATCAACAGGGCCCCAGTAAAGCCTCATACCCTAGAGTATGCATTTACTCTAGAGAAGTCGGGGACAGGGACCCCGTGAATGAGGACCAGTTAGACAGCAAGTTGTGTTGAGCACTTTCTAGGTGATAGTGAGGGAAGGAAGCTAGAGCAGTTTGGCTCAGAGGAAAGTAGCTGTGGGACTCCCTTCCAGACAGGCACTGTTGCCTTAGCGTAGGGCCACGGTTTAGCCATAGGAGGCAGGGAGTGTGTGAACCCTGATCCAGAGTTGCTGTGGGGCCTTAAGGGCTAAAGGTATTCAACCTGAGGGGTTTGGTATCCAAGCTGACTGTTCCGGAGGGTGGGCATCCTCTCTGTGCTATCCTTAGAGCATTTCTATTCTAACTGCTGTATGTGAGTATTTCTCCTATTGATTGTCTTTGGCAATAAACCGATTTTATTGTTCAACTGCAAGAACCTTCTGGCGCCCATTTGTTATTCTGCACTGCACACAGCTACAGTGAGTTATAGTTGCACTACACCATAGCTCCGTTTGGTTACTTCCACATAGCGAAGGCCCATCCTGAAGGATTGAGTCGCATGTACCCCATGCTCTAGGCCTATCTAGCCATGCTGTTGGCTTGGTTACAGCCAAGAAAGGGTTACACATAGGTAAACCTGGCCACCATAAGACCTATAAGCTTCCACTACAATAACATTACTGTATGTTTACTAAAGAATGCCATGAACAAATACAGTTTTTTAGTGCATACTAACAAACATATACATTTGAAGCTAGTTGGTGAAGGTTCTGGCTATGGAACATCTCCTACTCTTTTTGCTATTGCCTTTTTTCCCATTTGTTAAAAACAGTTCTTAGAGGATGGTCAATGACAAAAATGTGACAAGGCTTGCTGGATGCAGTCTTGACCTGTGTTTTGTCTGTCTGATACTGTGATGGAGAGGGAACATAAGGAGATAAGGCTGGCCATAAACCCTACTAATATTTCCTATACCTTACTTCTTTCTTTTCCCCACTGCTTTCTTCTTCCTTATAGTGTGCTTCATGGCGCTCCTAAGAGATATTTGATGAGGTTAAGACCCAAAGACATGGCAGCCTGAACCTCTGCAGGTTCTGCAGGTGGATCACAGAGACCTTCATCCTTCCCATGAATACATCATGGTGGGACAGTTTGGCTCTACATTCAGAAATACAAGAATTCCAATCCAACAATAGGTTCAGAGCACAGTCAGCCCCAAGATGCAAGTGCTTTAAGAATGACCACTAAGGGGTGTACTTCTAGCTCTAGCAATTGCATGCTGGGGGGAGGTTCAACTAAAATTCTAAGGGATTTGGTGTGAACAGGTGGTAATATGGGACAGGAATGGTATATATATATATATTATACATTCCAGCCTTTGCTTCTCATTCAACTTTCCCTTTCAACCAATGACAAAAGGGGCTTGTTATATTCTGGACTCTGTATTAACTAAAAGAGGTTCAAAGCAGCTGATAGCAGAACAAGTTTTACTTAGAACAAAAACATGGCTGGAATGCCAACAAGTTGGGAGGAAGGAAAGGATAGACAGGGAGATGCTAAGGGGAAGATAACCAGCAAAACAGGATGTCACATATCAGCTGTACATGTAACAGCGCCATCTAGTGATCTTACATTAACAGTCAATACACAACAAGGCTGATTTAGAAACATACAGTAGGTGCTATAATTGCAGGAGTGGAAGTCAGGTCTCTGCTTTCATTTTCCATCTTGTAGTAGACTTTTCAAAACCATTAGCTGATTGGTTGCTACTGGCAACTACACTCATGCAATTTAGCACCTGCATTCGTAAATCAGCCTCAAAGTGCTGGTCTATATTTGTATAATCTATTGTTTGTCCCATTCTCAGTTATATACTATTCTCTTCATAAAAAATAAACCTTTTTAATTGTTACCATTTATGTTTGTTCTCCTAGGAAGTCACACTCTGCTGTATCATATCACTATTGTATCAGCACCGACCACTGGGGTTCCTCAGTATTCTATTATTATGTATGTGGATGGCGTGCAGTATGGGAGGTACAACAGTGACATACGTCAGGCTGAAACTTCGATTCCATCCCTGAGGGAACTTTCTAAACACATAGAAAAGCAAACTCAATATGTTCAGGAATATGAAATGAGTCAAAGACACAAGCTGAAATTTCTAATAGGATTTTATAATAACACAAAAAGTAGGTGTAAAATCTACTGTAACATATTCATTCTTCTTGGATATAGAAGGGTGTCCCCATAATATAAACACTGCTTAGAGGAAGATATTTGGCTCAAGTAATCATAAAGGAAACCTTGTGTGAGTCAAGGACCATGTGCAGGGTTTTTGAGGAAAAAATCCTCTTTAGCCGAGGTATTTTCCCTGAAAAGCAGCTTTTAAGTTTCTTCCCCTATTGATAACATTTCCCCTATTGATAACATTTTTTTCTTGCATTTAACCCCATGGTGGCCTTTTACCTAATTTCTTTTACACCTTCCTACTAGTTTTTATATTATTTTGTAAACAGGACTTACATATTATGAAAAAGAGCCGGCACTGGCACTCAATAGAAATTATAAGCAGGTCAAGCCCTTGCAAGTTTATTTCAAACGTGCAACGTTTCGGAGCCAAATGCCCCTTTGTCAAGCATGCTTATGGCTCCGAAACATTGCATGTGTGTGTAGGGACCCATAGGTATTAGAGTCCCTATGGCTTTAATTCCCTACTGCCTCTTTCCTATTACTGTTGCTGGGCAAAGTCCCATGTATCTAGTTCACTATACCTTATGCCTTATTGGTTTAGTTAGGATGATCACTCCCCTTGCAGACTGATAAAGTGTCTAGCAAGGAGGGGTGGCTTCCTCTTTGGCTGCCTTCTGACTCTCAGGTAACAACTCCATTGAGCCTGGGATCAGAATTGGCCCCAGTAAAGCCACCTGCCCTAGAGTAGCCCTTTGGTGCTCTAGTGAAAGTCGGGGACAGGGCCCCATGAATGAGGTGAAGTAAGTGGTAGGATAGATCCTGTCATAGCACACTTTAGATAGTGTGATATAGTTAGGGCTATCTAGCAAGAGCAGTATTGGCTCCAACATAGGAGAAAGTTAAGGGTTCAGCATACCCAGGCTCTGTTTGCCTTGCTGTAGGGACCGCAGTTCAGACACAGGTATCAGGCAGTATCTTCCCCTGATCCACTGGCTGTAGGGATCCGGTCCAGTAAAGGGTGATCATTCTAAGGAGTTTTGCTTGTTCCACATCTGCTTCCCTTGTGGTGTTACTCTGCTTCTGCCTATAACAACTGCCACTAAATGTATGTTATCTACCTCAACCATTGTGAGTATAACCCTGCTTCAACCTTGTCTGTGACAATAAACGTTCTACAGTTATTCAGCAAAGAACCTTCTGGCATCCTAATTACTACCTCTACACCATAGAGCATCAGGGAGTTGTAGTTCAACAACATCCTCATCGTCAAAATAGCTCCTATAGGTCATCTCCCACTTAGGGGAGGCCCATCCTGGGAATAGGGGATCGCATGTAACACATGCTCTACTAAATACAAGCCTGGATTAACCCCTAACCCATCTGCCAAACAGGTGTTACATGTGCAATAAACTTGCAAGGGCTTGCCCTGCTTATAATTGCTTTGGGGTGCCAGTGCCGGCTCTTTTTCAGACTATTTGGGAGGGAGCCGATCCCTCCAGTGTTTGTGCACCAAGCTTCACTGTTTGGAGAGCCAAGGTGTGCGGGTAAGATTTTTTCTTTTTTGCTATAAAGCAATGCTCCAGTTAGGGTTTATGCCTAACTAAAATGGATCATAACATTTATTTTCTCATTTATTTATTCATTTTATTTATTGAATGCAGAGCGGCATTGGCGTTTTTCAGCGTATTATAAATGAATGGATGATGGAGCCAATAGCTGCAATTAAAGTTTTTTTTTTTTTTTTTTAAATCTTTAAAAGATGTCTATTAAAGTATGGGATGCATGAACTTGGACCATGACTGATATATCTGTGTACATTTTGGATTGCAGGTGATAGAGATACCCATATCTACCAGAGTAGGCTTGCCTGTGAGCTGCATGATGATGGCACCATAGGTGGATACCAGGAGATTGCCTTTGATGGGAAGGCGCTTTTAATATTCGATAAGGAGAATGTCACTTATGTGCCTGTAACACAGGAGGCTGAGATTGTGGCTCAACTATGGAATAAACATTACGATTCAACTAATACTAAGCTGTACATGGAGAATGACTGCATTGAGCACCTGAAGCTGTATCTCCCTTATATATCCACTGACTTGGAGCGGAAAGGTGAGATCACAGAGTAGTGCTTGACCATTTTTAGAAGAAGTGTACCTTCTATGATGGTGCTTTAATACTGTAATTTATGTAGCATTTTTTAGTGTAGCTTCTAAAGTGCACTTGAAATATAATTTGCCTCTAAAGTTAAGTGCATGCAAATTTGGATCAGTGGCATTCTGCTGGAGGGCCATATACTTATGCTTATAAAATATTATAATAATAGGTCTTAAGGGAATTGTTAGGGCAATCAATATTCAAATATGTGTAGAAAAGCATTCAGAACACCAAATATATTTTTTAAATATAAAATTCATGCATTATATACTTTTGTTGACATTGCCTTTGAGAACTAAAAATTCCATGCAACAATCACAAAAATAATTTGTGCCTTATAAAAGGCATTCTGTGAACACAAAACATTTTGTAGTTGCAAAGTACATTTTTTCAAAACAAAATAAATTCTTTAGTAACAAAAATAACTTTGTTCATGTGAATTTTATAAATATAAATTCTGCGCACGAAAAAAAAATAAAGTATTCAAAAGTCAAAATTAAATTTGTCTGTAATAATTTACTTTGTTATGAAAAAAATATTTTTGAAATCACAGAATGCATTTTGTGCAAATTCTTCTTTTTATATTAGGGTGCATTTTCCAGGCTGGCACTATTGGAGTCATATGCCATTTTTTTCAATAACAGTGCAAATGGATTATAAAATATTAATTTTGTTAGACAAATTGTGTTTTGTACCTTCATATGTATGCTTGCATTATTGGGATTATTTTTGTAATCGCAAAATGATCCTTGTGAGGATGTTTTTTGTACTGAAAAAAAATGTTGTGACTACAAAATAATTTTCTGCTGATAATTTTCAATAGCCCTTGAAACAATGTTGATTTCAGCTAGTTGGACTTATTATACAGCATTCTCACACTTGGTGGGGCTGCCTCTTTGGCTGCATCTGCTGACCCAGGTGGAAGTTCCACTGAGCCTGGAATCAACAGGGCCCCAGTAAAGCCTTTTACCCTAGAGGCTGCATCCAGCTCTAGTGAAGTCAGGGTCAGGGACCCGTGAATGAGGAATAGTAAGTATCAGGATAGTTTATAAGAGCTCTTTCTAGGAAAGTTAGATAGTGAGATTAGTTAGAAAGAGCAGTTTCGGCTCCAACCAGGAGAGATTAGCTGGAAGTACTCTTCCCTACAGGCACTGTTCCTTAGAGCAGGACACAGTTAAGACGCAGGTATCAGGTCAGTTCCTATCCCTGATCCATAGTTGGCTGTGAGGGATCCTTGGCTGCTAAGGGACACCCTGAGGATACAGATACTGGGCCAGGCTACATTCCACAGGGAGGCCGTGCTGGTTGGTGGCTTGTACCTTGCCCAAGCTCAGCTAAGGTGGGACGAACTGGTGGACACCATATCTTTCTACCTTCTGGGCTATTATCCTATAACTCCTCTGATTATTGTACTAACCCTGTGGATCATTTGTCTTAGACAATAAACAAGTTAAGTTCTGTTTTACCATAAAGAACCTTCTGGCGCCCATTCTTTCCATTACTTTGCACGCAGCCTAAGTAAGCTGTAGTTGCACTACACCCCAAAGATATTTCCACATAACAAAAGCCCATCTGGCATGTAGAGTCCTATGTACCCCATGTTCTAAAGCCAATCTAGCTGGTGTTACCTGTTTTCACAGCCAAGTAGGGGTTACATATACATATATATATATATGTTTGTTTGGTTTAAACAGACATACATGATCATTCTACAAATGGAACAGAAACCATGATAGGATAGGAAGGGGAAAACTACAATAATATATAATATTGCATTACTATTAAATTGCAGAATATATAAAGGAAAGTATTCTGTCTCCTTTTTATCAGAAACATATTGAATGTGACTGTAATTTGCCCAGTAATTAAAGAAATTATTATGCAAAGTGTTTAACAAAGTGACAACAACCAAGTGATGATCAGAAGGTAATTGTTTTTAACGGACAAGGAAATCACTGGGGGGGCAATTTGCTAGGCAGCACTGAGTGATTATGATCACTATCATTGGACCCTAGGCCTGAGGTACAGTATATATTTCTGTTAGCACGCAAGACTGCTGGGAATTTGGAAAATGTGTTTTATAGGGATAAAAAACATCGTTATTTGCAGCTAAGTTACACCTCTGATGTTTCAGCTTCTTTTCCATTTTCTTTCAATTGCTTGTGTCTTTTCTCTTCCTGCCAGTTCCCCCCAATGTGAAGGTTTCCAACTCAGAGTCAGAGAGCGGCACCAAACTGCACTGCCGGGTGTATGGGTTCTACCCCCGAGATGTGGAAGTGAAGTGGATAAAGAATGGGAGAGATGAGATTCACTCAGAGGAGGCAGCACAGATCCTGCCAAACCCTGATGGCACCTATCAGATCAGAGTCAGTGTGGGGGTAACACCAGAGGGGGGCGCCACTTACTCCTGCCATATAGATCACAGCAGTTTGGAGAAGCCACTGGTTGTAAAATTTGGTGAGTTTTTTGTACTCTTGTTTAGTTTTTATAAACAGGACTCTACAGTTCTAATGCAAGTTAGTGTCTGCTTTGCCTATTGGCACAGCCCACAGTGAGAACCCTGAAACCTCTTCTGCCTTCCCCTACTCCTAAATCTCTTGCCCCCTACTGCCTTGATATATTGTGTTCCCCTCCAAAAATGTCATTGTGCACATAGGAGCAGAGTGGGGTGGGAGGAGGCAAGGCATCTGGCCAGGTTGCCTAGGGTGCCCAGTCGGGGTGGCCCACCCATGGGAGAGATGTTGCAATAAAGAGTCTGAGGGGAGTTGCCAAGAGTGGGGAATGGAGAGGCAGAAGGACAGTTGCAGAGTGGTGGGTGGCGCGCAGGCAGATTACGCTAGGGGTTTTCCTTGAGATGCCTCCATCATTACTGGTGGTGCTGAGCTGCCCTGTGATTGGACAGGTGGCATCAGTCAGCCTTCAGTCAGTAGTTGGAGCATTAACCAGGAGAAATATTTAAAAAAAAACTCAAAACCATACAGTGAGAAATGAAAAATAGAATAAATTCAAGATTTATACTATAACAGTGCTGTCCAACTGGCGGCCCGCGGGCCGCATGCGGCCCGCGACCCCCCTCTGTGTGGCCCCCCACCTGTCTGGCTGCTTTGATGGCTTACCTTTGAGTAAGCATTAAATGGTATCAGTACTGAGATTAACTGGCCCCCCTGCATGGTTCTCACCTCAGATTCAGGCTGTAATCCCTCTGTATTGTTTAAAAATGTAATCCCCTGTGTTGTTCACACCTTTTAATACCTGCATTGTTCACCCCCTGCAGTGTTCACACCTCAGGCTCAGACTGTAATCACTCCCATTGTTCACTTCTTCACACCTCAGACATAGGTACTGTAGGCAGAGTATGGCACATACAGCCAGCATAGGGCAGGCAGAGTATGGCACACACAGGAAGGGTAGGGCAGGCAGAGTATGGCACAAAGAAGCAGTGTAGGACAGGCAGAGTATGGCACACACAGACAGCATAGGACAGGCAGAGTGCTGCCTGTGTGTGCCATACTCTGCTTGCCCTATGCTGCTTGTGGGAGGTGAACCTGGCAGGGGTTTGTTGTGGGAGTTTGTTAGCAGTTGGAAATAGCCATTAAATGGTCCCTAAAGTGTGTAATGATGTACTGGGGGTTGCTCTGCTATCCACAGGGGAGCAGGAGGCATATGGAATTTAAGGGTATATCTTAATATGACATAATACTTTCACATATGAATGATGGTTGATATCCCCACAGTAAGGACCAAGCATTTGGGATTTTGCTGTGCTACCACCATTGTGATAAAATAGGTGTGGTTTGAAGTGGGTGTGGTTTCAAAAAGGGGAGTGGTCAAAACTGGCTTCCATTAGTGGCCCTCCACCATGTATGCTAGAGAAATTCCGGCCCTCGGAACCGTAGAAGTTGGACAGCACTGTACTATAATATACTGTTTGTTGTATTATTTCTTACTATACTGTATATTAGGAATTATTGTATTGTATTAATCCATGTTTTTTTTTTAATAGTCAACTTTTATTGAATTTTTTTATAAACAAGAGAAATGATAGAGAGAAGGAGGGAGGAGAGGAGGGGAAGTAGGGAATGGAGAGCGTATTGTGGTGCTTTAGACCGTTGTTGCTGGAGACTCCAGCCATGGGTTCCAAATCTTCTCGAACTTTAGTGGGCATCCTCTGGCTAGGTATGTTAACCTGTAGAGTTCAAGTTGAGAGTTAATCAATTTTATCCATTTATTCAAAGTAGGAGGTTGGGGACCCATCCAGTGTAGGGCCACAGTTTTCTTAGCATAGAATAGCAGAGCTCTCATAAGTGATCTCGAGGCTGTCTTTGGTAGTAGGGAGTCTACGAGGCCCAGCAAGCATGTGATTGGGTTTAAAACTTGAGGTAAGGAAAGTTCGTCTG
This sequence comes from Xenopus tropicalis, assembly GCF_000004195.4. Classification (NCBI taxonomy): domain Eukaryota; kingdom Metazoa; phylum Chordata; class Amphibia; order Anura; family Pipidae; genus Xenopus; species Xenopus tropicalis. The sequence goes on along the minus strand of NC_030684.2, from coordinate 134,338,276 downwards.
CTAGGAAGCGCATAACTTGTTGCCAGAATCTCTGGATGTCTGGGCAATTCCAAAGCAAGTGCATATAATCCGCATCAGGTTCATTGCAGCGAAGGCATCGGGAGTGTTCCAAGCGACCCATCTGGTATAGTTTCTTAGGTGTTAAGTATGTTTGGTGTATAATTTTGAACTGAATTAGTTTGTCTCTTGTGTTTATTAATGGGAAATAAAGATTGTCTATCACCTCTTCCCAGTCATCTGGGTCTAGGTGGAGGCCGCTTGTTTCCCATTTGAGTTTGACTCTGGGTCTGGGGTCATATTTGTGAGAAGTGATTGCTGCATATGTTTTGGAGAGGGTTTTACGCTTGTCTGGAGCAGAGATTATGTTTTCTACTGTCGTGTATTCTATGGGGTGGGTGTATTAATCCATGTTTGACTGATTAATCCATTTTTCCAAATATTTTTTTCTTCAGTTGTTTTCTCATGATGCTCACTAAATTACTACCTATGAAAAGATTTTCCTTCAAACCAATATCAGATCCTTACATTTTTTTTACTATACATTTCCTTTTTTAACATTCAACAGAACCCAACAATGGAAGATATTTATATATCATCATTTCTGTCATTGTGACGTTGCTCCTCCTCCTCCTCCCGTTTGCCCTGGGATTATGTATATACAGAAAAAGAAAGACAAAAGGTATTTATTTCAATATTAAAATATCATTATATTAGATATATAACAACGGTTTATGATCCAGAAGAGGGTACAGCATGTTGTTACTCTCGGCTCTGGGCACTGGGGGCTCTGGAAAGTGAAAGGACTAAGCAGGCAAGTCACACTCTGTCATAAGCAACTTGGGCACCAGGGGTCATTTATAAACATTGGGCAGATGGGCACCTTGCCAGTAACTGATGGCAAGAGATAGAATCATTAGAATCGTTATTTTACTTGCAGCTGTCTAAAAAACATAATCACTGATTGGTTGTCATGGGTAGCAGCCCAAGTATAATTGAGCCTGTACGTCACTGAACTCATAGGATCCCTACAGTTATTAACCAGATAAGGCAGCGGAAAAGTAACCTGGTGAGGTTTAGACGGGCTAAAATGAGCCAAAGAGCCCTTTTCAAATACAAGATATGCACCGAGAGCCTACTTAGAACAGACGGTAGCCACATGCCGTGACTCTCACTCAAGGAATATTGGGCAAAGACATGCAAATCACTATGTGACCAACTATGGATCCAGAACCGCTGGATTATCAGTAGGCAGGGAACAATTCCCTTCCATAGTGCCACAGTGAGCTTCTCTCCAAAATACTACTAATTGTGTATCTCTTTTCCTTGTGTATATGTAACAAAATGTAATGCACTAGACAATTAAATTAGTGCAATGACAATACCATTGGGTGTTGTATAGCTTTAATTTACATTGGATTCTGTATGTATGTATATCTTTATTTATAAAGCACTACTTATGTACGCAGCGCTGTATAGTAGAACAATAGACTAAGACAACAGGGTATTATTAAAGTAATAGATAAATACAAAGTATTACAATAAATACAAATAAATACAAGATACAGTTGCAATAAGTTAAGAATCAGAGAGACAAGAGGATGAAGGTTGCTGCCCCGTAGAGCTTACAATCTATATGGGAGGGTAAGAGTCAAAGACACAAGAGGATGGAGGTCCCTGCCCCATAGAGCTTACAATCTAGATGGGAGGGTAAGAGTCAAAGACACAAGAGGATGGAGGTCCCTGCCCCGTAGAGCTTACAATCTATATGGGAGGGTAAGAGTTAAAGACACAAGAGGATGGAGGTCCCTGCCCCGTAGAGCTTACAATCTATATGGGAGGGTAAGAGTCAAAGACACAAGAGGGTGGAGGTCCCTGCCCCGTAGAGCTTACAATCTATATGGGAGGGTAAGAGTCAAATGCACAAGAGGATGGAGGTCCCTGCCCCGTAGAGCTTACAATCTATATGGGAGGGTAAGAGTCAAAGACACAAGAGGATGAAGGTTGCTGCCCCGTAGAGCTTACAATCTATATGGGAGGGTAAGAGTCAAAGACACAAGAGGATGGAGGTCCCTGCCCCGTAGAGCTTACAATCTATATGGGAGGGTAAGAGTCAAAGGCACAAGAGGATGGAGGTCCCTGCCCCATAGAGCTTACAATCTATATGGGAGGGTAAGAGTTAAAGACACAAGAGGATGGAGGTCCCTGCCCCGTAGAGCTTACAATCTATATGGGAGGGTAAGAGTCAAAGACACAAGAGGGTGGAGGTCCCTGCCCCGTAGAGCTTACAATCTATATGGGAGGGTAAGAGTCAAATGCACAAGAGGATGGAGGTCCCTGCCCCGTAGAGCTTACAATCCATATGGGAGGGTAAGAGTCAAATGCACAAGAGGATGGAGGTCCCTTCCCCATAGAGCTTACAATCTATATGGGAGGGTAAGAGTCAAAGACACAAGAGAATGGAGGTCCCTGCCCCGTAGAGCTTACAATCTATATGGGAGGGTAAGAGTCAAAGGTACAAGAGGATGGAGGTCCCTGCCCCGTAGAGCTTACAATCTATATGGGAGGGTAAGAGTCAAAGACACAAGAGGATGGAGGTCCCTGCCCCGTAGAGCTTACAATCTATATGGGAGGGTAAGAGTCAAAGGTACAAGAGGATGGAGGTCCCTGCCCCGTAGAGCTTACAATCTATATGGGAGGGTAAGAGTCAAAGGCACAAGAGGATGGAGGTCCCTGCCCCGTAGAGCTTACAATCTATATGGGAGGGTAAGAGTCAAAGGTACAAGAGGATGGAGGTCCCTGCCCCGTAGAGCTTACAATCTATATGGGAGGGTAAGAGTCAAAGACACAAGAGGATGGAGGTCCCTGCCCCGTAGAGCTTACAATCTATATGGGAGGGTAAGAGTCAAATGCACAAGAGGATGGAGGTCCCTGCCCTGTAGAGCTTACAATCTGTATGGGAGGGTAAGAGTCAAAGACACAAGAGGATGGAGGTCCCTGCCCTGTAGAGCTTACAATCTAAATGGGAGGGTAACTTACAGACACAAATAGGAGGATAGTAGTGCTGTAGGTCACAGTGGGTGACTGCAACATAAGTGCTGGTTCCCAGAAATGGAATTATATTGTAGGCCTGCACTTGTTTTATGTTTTAGTTATCAAACTTGCAGTTTAAACCTTACCTACACAGTTACACTAGCTTTATCATCAGTTCTCATAGCCCTCCTAATGTGTTATGATCCCCTAATAATAAGCCAAAATGAGACATGCCCTAGCACCTCAGAGGAAATGTTATGACACCATTTGGGACAAAGTCAAAAGAACAGGACCATAAATGGCACTCTTCATAAGTACATAACCAGTACACAGAGGTGATAAACTTATAGTAGCATACAGTAGGTATTATAACTATGTACTAAGCATAACTGAGCAGAAACAGCCCTGAGTTTGCTTATAGCTGAGATATTCTGTAGGAACATGGGAGAGTATAGTGGCATACAGTATATAGACAGCATTGCAGGGCAGCCAGTGATGACATTTCCCTCTACAGCTCCAGTTTTTTAATACCCATATCTCCTCCGTGTAGTTGGTTATGCCCAACCAGCCCTGATTGGCCAGTACAATTGGACAGCCCGCATCCAGTTCTGATTGGCCAGCCTCCCCCGCCAGTCAGGAAATAACAAGGCAGAGGTAAGAAAGAAAAGAGAGAAATGTGAGAGTGAAGAGATTGGGAGAAACACAAATTTGTTGCACATTGAAAATTTGAACTAAATCGATGGGTCTTGTGAAAATACCTCTCCCTTCACTAACATGCACATCACAGCATATAAAACACTGCACTTGTGGCAAGGGAGAGGTATGTTTGTGAAATTTGTCGTCCACATAGCGAAGAGTATCCCCAGTCTCCCAATGTGCCATAACCATTAGCACTGCTGGTGTCATGTCTTGCTCTTGTTGGTTACACAGTGCACCAATATGGTTTCTTCTGGTTTTTAACCATTAGGCCTCGGGAGCGCTGATAATTTTGTTGCACAGGGCTCCGTGATTTCTGATGGCAGCCCTGCATGCAACTATACTTTGTTTTATTATAAATTATGTTTTTTGTTTTCTTTTAGATTCTCATGGCAGCCAGGAACCTCTGAGTATCTGTGGGGATATCATGAACATTGATGTGTGCCCCAAGGGGCAGGAAGAGCAGATAACTGATAGCCCGCCGGAGGGATTAAAGAACTTTGATGAGATGCGATATAATTCCAGTTGCGAACAAATTCAGCTGCTCAAAAGCAATTACAGATGGAAGAGAATTCACCTGAGAATGCTGATTATGAGCACTATGGCAGCCATCTTGTTGTCATCTTACATGTAGACTTCATTGTGTCCAGAGAGCTGGGGAATTTTTCAGCAATCAGTATTGGTTAGAGCAGGGATCCCCAATCTTTTTTTTACCACACTCAGATGTAAAAAGTGTTGGGGCCACACAAGCAACCCAAGTTATTCGGGGATGCCAAATAAGGGCTGTGATTGGCTATTTGTTAGCCACATGTGGACTGCTAGCCTGCTCTGTGTTTCCACTTGCCCCCAATACAGAAATGTAAAAATGGGCAAAGACTTTATGGCCACTGGGAGCAACATCAAAGAGGGGGGTGAGCGACATGTTGCCCCTGAGCCACTGGTTGGGGATCACTGGTTGAGAGGAGCAGAGGGGCCTAAGCCTTATTTCTTGTAACAGTAACATTACTTATTGGAAACTAAATGGCTAGCCTTAAAATGCGTAACCAGGGGCATACTAATTAAACATGGAGCCAGGTTAAAAAAAGATAGGCAAAGCAATTTAAATAGACTCTACGCAGAAATTCGACAATTGGAATCACAACATCAAACCAGTCTAGATAAGGATAGCCTACAAGCCCTCACCAATAAACGATTAGAGCTAAAGCAATATCTTAATACCCAAACAAAATTTGCCATGATAAGATTAAAGCAAAAATACTATGAATTTGGCAATAAATCTTGGAAGCTTCTGGCTAGAGCATTAAAAGATAGGCAAACAAACCAATATATACATAAAATAAAAAATGCAAAGGTGAGATACAAGTGCTTCCGGAAAAAATAGCATTGACATTTAAACATTATTATGAAAGTCTCTACAATATCCCCCAAACGACTAAACAACACATACTATCAGCTAAGATTAGGGATTACTTAGCGAAATATCCTCTCCCTAAACTTGATTCCCCCACCTTAGAAAAGCTATGTGCACCATTCCATACCCAAGAAATACTAGATGCAATCACACAAATACAGCCACATAAAGCCCCGGGACCGGAAGGGTTTACAGGCCAATTTTATAAACAATTTGCTCTCCCTCTCACCCCCTTGTTCCTCAATTTCATTAATGAAATAGGCCCGGCCCAGGCACTAAATACAGAATTCCTCTCAGCTCATATCTCAGTTATACATAAACAAGGTAAAGACCCCACTAGCTGTAGCAGCTACAGACCAATATCCCTGTTGAACACAGACCTAAAGCTCTACACAAAAATCATAGCAATGAGACTTAACCCCCTCTTACCTTTCCTTATTCATAAGGACCAGGTGGGTTTTGTTAAAGGGAGAGAAGGCAAGGAGAACACTATGAAAATTCTGCATTTGATTGCTCTAGCTCAGAGGCACCATATACCTTCTCTGCTTCTATCTACAGATGCAGAGAAGGCTTTTGATTAAGTAAATTGGGCATTTTTGAAGCATATGTTAGAGGGCCTAGGCCTAACTGACACATTCAGGGATAAAATAATGGCCCTATACTCGGTCCCTATGGCACAGATAAAAATTAATGGTATCAGGTCAGACTCTCTCCATATCAGAAATGGGACGAGACAGGGCTGCCCGCTGTCCCCCCTATTGTATGTTTTATGTATGGAACATCTACTAATAGCACTTAGAGCAAATAAAGATATTAAAGGTCTGACAGTGGGATTACATGAGTACAAAGCAGCAGTGTTTGCAGACGATCTTATGCTGTTTGTGACAAAACCTCACATCTCCATGCCATGCATCATGAAAGAATTACAACTTTATGGGGACATCTCTAACTACAAGATTAATATGTCCAAATCAGAAGTATTACCAATTTTCCTACCTAAACAAATGGAAACGTTGTTAAGAATGAACTTTGCATTCAATTGGCAGAGGGACAAAATTAGATACCTGGGAATATTAGTCCCACGGAACCTAGCCAATATTTATTCATACAACTACAAACCCCTGCTTATTACAATAGAGAAACTGCTACAGAACTGGGACCTCCAACACTTCACCTGGACGGGTCGGATTAGTATAATTAAAATGTCGATACTACCCAAGATCTTATACCTCTGCCAGACACTTCCTATCTGCCTACCAAAAAGTTTCTTTCAAGCACTGGAAACCATTATCAACAGATTTATCTGGTGTAAAAAACGTACCAGGCTAAGGAAATCCATTCTATACATGCTCAAACTCCTAGGCGGACTAAGCCTACCGGATCTCGCCTCATATTATCAAGCAACCTTATTGACAAAGTTAACTGAACATTCACAATCAACAGTAAACAAACAATGGAAAACTCTGGAAAATCACTGGGCTACACTCCCTGTACAAAATATTCTATGGAACAAGGACATTAATCCTAAATTATACGTAGGTAATAACCCCCAGATTCAAGCCTTAATTTCGTTCTGGAGACTGTTTAATTCGAAATACAACCTGGTCCCTTACCCTTCTCCAATGATCCCACTAAGCCTAAACCCAGAATATCCCCCTGGTCTAATAGATAACGGTCTCTCCTATGCCTTTGGATTACAAAACTTACAATTGTACCATGTACTGGAATCCCCGGACAAACCCTCTATGGTAAAAGCAAATGTATCACTGTGGAACAACAGAGACCATTGGAGATACACCCAAATTCAACATTATTTGAACAAAAGTCCTAATCTGCAACAAGCAAATAGAGCTCTCACGGACTTTGAAAAACTATGCGATTCTAAAATACCCAATAATCACTTGATTTCCCGACTTTACAAATTGATACTATCAAAAAAATACCCAAACCTACCTTATTTTACACGTACCTGGAACGAAGAACTCCAACTGAACCTGCAGGAAGAAGAGTGGAAAAAAACTTTTAGACTTATAGCAAAATGTTCCATTAGCAACAGATACCAAGAAAACTCCTACAAAATTCTCTCAAGATGGTACAGGACCCCCTCCCAACTATACCAAATGGGTCTACTGTCAAACAATAAATGTTGGAGATGTCATTCTGCCCAGGGATCCATATCTCATATTTGGTTTGCGTGCCCTGTACTGTCTAACTTTTGGAATGCTGTACAAACAACCTGTCAGGAGATCCTGGGTTGCCAGGTAAAACTTACCCCCCAATTAATACTTCTACATTGTACCAATATGCCTGAGCATATCTTCAAACGCAGCCTCCTATTACAAATGCTGCTAGCAGCAAAGATTCTTATCCCGAGACATTGGAGGGATGTAAATCCGCCCACCTTAGAAGAATGGATCCTTACTATAAAAGATATATATATAATGGAGGAGATCACCTCCTCACTACATGAGAAACAACAGGAGTTTGTGATGACCTGGCAACCCTGGGTATCCTACCTGCACTCCCATAACAACCTGTAACTTAATTATAACATTATAACTGAGCCACAATGAAACACCTACTACTTACCATATATGTGCCAGCCAGCCTTAGCCTTAGGCTCCCTTTCTTCTTTTCCTTCCTTCCTTTATCTTTCTCTGTCTCTTCCCCACATGGCTCCCTTTCCTTCTTCTCCATAGGTAGTCAATGGCTCCTTTAATTAACCTGTCGTGTTGTACATGTTTTTGGTTTTTTCTTTTTTGATTTCACCACTGCAAGGCAATTTACCACTGCTTTATAGCTTATTACGCAAGAAACGTTATAACCGTAACTATAACTTTCAATATGCTGTACTAATAAAATCTTGTTGAAATACAAAAACATTACTTATTGGAGTTAGTTAACTAACTGGAGGATGGGGCAAATCTCTGGTGGATCCTGGAGGTGCCAGGGGGCACATGGGAAAGAAGCAGAACCTGGGAAGAGTCTGGTCCTAGAGCCCAAACTAAAGGGAGGTTCACCAGAGGCAATAAGGCACATCCTACAGCCAGCCAGAGAGACTGTCAAGGACAACAGGGAGGGTGCTACCCCTGGAGCTCCACCTCAAGGTGACCAATGCCACTGTTAAGGTTCTCAGTGGTTCAACAGAATTGCCAAACCCTCTGAGCATTTGTTTAATAAGTCCCCGATGGGAGGCTCCAGTGAGGCCTTTTTTTTGCATAGAAAAGACATTTTGGAAAAGATAGTAAGGGTTTATGTAATAAAAAGTACTAAGTTTGCCCAGGAACAGTAACCCATAGCAACCAATCAGCAGGTAGCATTTACTGGTCACCTGTTGAAAAACATACATCTTATTGGTTGCTGCTCCTGGCAAACTTAGTGCCTTTTATTACGTATGGGGGTTTGTGCAGCAATTGAACTGTGTTTTAAAAATCCCACCTGTAAGCAATTCAGGGGCTGCCACTTTAAAATACTGTGGTAGTTAGTGGGCTGGTACTGTATTGCTAGTCAGTTATACAGACCCCCATGTAGGTGTTCTACTACTCTGCAGTTTTCCCTATAAAAGTTAATTTGCTACATTTGTGTTATGATACCCAAGAGCTTTGATCTTCCTGTAACATATACAGTGGATAAGGTGCCCTTTACTGTGATTTAAAAAGATATCATCTATTATCATCTTTATAAATAATAGCAGGGGCTCCTTTATTCAATATAATTAGCCGTTCTGGATGACCCAGTTAAAGGGGCCACAGTGCAAATCCACAAAACATTGCATTAAATGAATGAACCATGCTGCTACTTATTCCTGAGAGTCCGAGGGTTAAGAGTGCAGTACCTTTTTTATCTTTATATGCAGCATATATATTGCAAGAAAGGCACAACCATGATGTTATTATCAACAAACACCACATATTATCTATACATTTATATTAACTATAAAAAGTGACTATATCTTTAATACACACACATATATATATATATTTATTAGAGATGCACCGAACCCCGGATTTGGTTTGGGATTCGCCCAAATCCAGGCTTTTTTAACGGACTTGGTTTCAGCCGAATCCCTGGTCCCGGGCGAACCGAATCAGAATCCTAATTAGCATAAATGAACATACACTAATTAGCATTCAGAAAGCGTTACATTGTCAGGTGAAAAGGTTTCTCTTCGCTGCGCGCTTCTCGCGATTTTTAACCCCTTCTGATCCTAATTACCACATGTTAATTCTGATTCGGTTCGGGATTCGGCCAAATCCTTCAGAGTGGGTTCGGTGCATCCCTAATATTTATATATATCCTATCCAGTTTATACTACTGCAATCTCCTACTAACCGACCCCCCAGACTCCCACCTCTCTCCCCTGCAATCAGTCTTACACCCTGCTGCTGGGATCCCCCTGCTCTCTCCTAGGAGGGAACCTGTTTATTCCATGGTAATATCCCAATCATGGCTGCCAGTTAAGCAAAGGATAGCATACAAATTCCATCTGCTAACATTCATATGGCACTGCCATCTCTTAACTTAAACCTTTCTACCTTGCTGCTCCCCAATTCCTAATTCCATCCCCAAATTCCTTCATAAGGAACAATCTCTCAAACTCATTAACTAGGGATGAACCGAATCCACTTTTTCCGGATTCGGCTGGACCCAGAATCCTTCTTAAGAGATTCGGCTGAATACCAAACCGAATTCTAGTTTGCATATACAAATTAGATTACAGAAGGGTTAAATGTTACAGAAGGGTTACATTTTCAACTTCTGCGTTTACTTGACAAAAAGTCACATGGTTTTTTGAGGATTTGGTTTCAGTTCTGCCAGGAGTGTGGATTCGGCTGAATCCTGTTGAAAAAGGTAGAATCTTGGCCTAAGGTTACCCACCCACTTAGACTGTAAGCTCTACGGGGCAGGGACCTCCTTCCTACTGTGTACCACGTGGCACTTATTCCATGCGTATTTATACTTATTTATTAATACACATGTCCTCCCTATGTGTAATTTTGCACATTGTAAGATTGTACAGCGCTGCAGATCTTTATAGTGCTTTATAAATAAAGTTATATATAAACAAGAGCTTTGTTCACTCAGGCTGAAAAGACAGTACAGGAGTTGGGTCTGGTTAGTCACCACCTGTAAAAAGTGGATGGGGCTTGGAGCAGGGCAATTTGCGTTAACAAGGGCTGTGAAAAAGACTACAATTGTTTATTTTCTTATTTAATGTTTGAGAAGTGCATGAGGACTGGGTTTTCACATGCGGAAATTAGAGGAGTAACTGGATTCTGGTCTAGACATGCTCTTCTTTCTTAGGGAGCAGCACTGGTTCTAATCTGGTAGATCAGAAGGGGAAAAACTGAACAAACTAATACAAGGCATGATAAATATACCTAAGGAATAGCAATATCAGCATTATCTGTAGAAATAATCTTATACCAAAGCCAAATGTGGGAACCCCCCAGCAGTCATGTGTAGTTATAGATAAACAGGCAGCCATACCCTAAGCCATACATGGTACATAAAAGTGTATAAATAAGGAGATATACAGTAGACTAGAGCATCAGATTATACATTCTCATTGGGCATATGTTGTGCCCAGCATTCTTGGGGTAGTTTCCTCATCTAACCTCCTAGTTAGTGCGTTTCCTAAACTAACCTTTTAGTTAATAGAAAGGAATTTTCTCTGCAGTTTTTTTTTTTACCAGACAAGGATATTTCATACTTGATAGAGGGCACTTCTCTTCCTTTCCATAGATCAACAGGGAAGTCTATACTCACCTTTCTGCATTAGGGAGAATTTCCTAGACAGACTAGAGCTAATGACTAGGTCCCATTGTATGTAGGAAAGACCACAACGCTGCAGCCATTACACTGTATTGGAACTGGCACAATTGTACAAGGAGTCAAGTTTTTTGTTTGTAATTTACTGTAGTACAAGGTTAATCCAGGGACTGCCCCACCGACACCAATAAATCAAGAAGAGATTTTCCCCTTATGAGGCATATTACAGTGTATACAGTTTTCACCATTATTCATTGGATTCACACACTCTAGAACAGTGATCCCCAACCAGTGGCTCGGGGCAACATGTCACCTTCCCCTTGGGTGTTGCTCTCAGTGCCCCCAAACCAGGGAGTTATTTTCCTGACTTGGGGGCAAGTTTTGGTTGAATAAAAACAAGATTTCCTACCAAATAAAGCCCCTGTAAGCTGATAGGGTGCATAGAGGCTCCCTAATAGCCAATCACAGCCCTTATTTGCCTCCTCCATGAACTTTTATGGTGCTTGTGTTGCTCTCCAAGTCTTTTTACATTTGGCTGTGGCTCACGAGTAAGAAAGGTTGGGGAACCCTGATCTAGAATGACCCCAGGATGGTTTGTCCAGGGAACTTTACAGGAAATCAGCAAAACAGCTGATGAGAAGAAAGCAAATAAAAGGTAAGGAAAACAAGATGCCAGTGATCTGCCCTGTAACGTCCTTTTAAAAAGGGATGTAGTAAATGCCACTGCTACCTGCCCCACCGCAATGTTGTAGGCATACATGGTATCTCACAACGCAAGTGGCCACTTTTAGTCCCCAGCTGCCTAACAGGGACAACCAAGATAGCAGGTGTAACACAGTGCAAACTTCCATGGCTCTTCAGAGAAAGAGAGGCTGAACTTTCCGTGGTGTTGGTACCCATACACTGGGACAGGTAAGCCTAAAAGAAAAATTCTAACCTGAGAACAGGCGCACCCCATCAGCTTCAGAGGATAAAAAATTTGTATTTTTTTTTAAAGTTTACAACTTTTGCGTATTTTCTGCGATATTTTCATTAATTTGCGCAAATTTTTCATACTTTGCGACAAAGACGTATTGTTGCGCCGAGTACGAAAGTTTCAGATTTATTCAAGCTTCGGTATGGTGCCTTTCCTTGGGCCAGGTTGGAGCTGCAGAGTGCCATTGAGCCCTATGGGAGGCTTTCCTTGGGCCGGGTTGGAGCTGCAGAGTGCCATTGAGCCCTATGGGAGACTTTCCTTGGGCCGGGTTGGAGCTGCAGAGTGCCATTGAGCCCTATGGGAGACTTTCCTTGGGCCGGGTTGGAGCTGCAGAGTGCCATTGAGCCCTATGGGAGACTTTCCTTGGGCCGGGTTGGAGCTGCAGAGTGCCATTGAGCCCTATGGGAGACTTTCCTTGGGCCAGGTTGTAGCTGCAGAGTGCCATTGAGCCCTATGGGAGACTTTCCTTGGGCCGGGTTGGAGCTGCAGAGTGCCATTGAGCCCTATGGGAGACTTTCCTTGGGCCAGGTTGTAGCTGCAGAGTGCCATTGAGCCCTATGGGAGACTTTCCTTGGGCCGGGTTGGAGCTGCAGAGTGCCATTGAGCCCTATGGGAGGCTTTCCTTGGGCCGGGTTGGAGCTGCAGAGTGCCATTGAGCCCTATGGGAGGCTTTCCTTGGGTCGGGTTGGAGCTGCAGAGTGCCATTGAGCCCTATGGGAGGCTTTCCTTGGGCCGGGTTGGAGCTGCAGAGTGCCATTGAGCCCTATGGGAGGCTTTCCTTGGGCCGGGTTGGAGCTGCAGAGTGCCATTGAGCCCTATGGGAGGCTTTCCTTGGGTCGGGTTGGAGCTGCAGAGTGCCATTGAGCCCTATGGGAGGCTTTCCTTGGGCCGGGTTGGAGCTGCAGAGTGCCATTGAGCCCTATGGGAGACTTTCCTTGGGCCGGGTTGGAGCTGCAGAGTGCCATTGAGCCCTATGGGAGGCTTTCCTTGGGCCAGGTTGGAGCTGCAGAGTGCCATTGAGCCCTATGGGAGACTTTCCTTGGGCCGGGTTGGAGCTGCAGAGTGCCATTGAGCCCTATGGGAGACTTTCCTTGGGCCGGGTTGGAGCTGCAGAGTGCCATTGAGCCCTATGGGAGACTTTCCTTGGGCCGGGTTGGAGCTGCAGAGTGCCATTGAGCCCTATGGGAGACTTTCCTTGGGCCAGGTTGGAGCTGCAGAGTGCCATTGAGCCCTATGGGAGACTTTCCTTGGGCCGGGTTGGAGCTGCAGAGTGCCATTGAGCCCTATGGGAGACTTTCCTTGGGCCGGGTTGGAGCTGCAGAGTGCCATTGAGCCCTATGGGAGGCTTCCAAAATCATGCACTGAAGGATCAAAGTCAGAAAGGTTTTTGTGCCGTTTATGATCGTTTGGATATGAATTTTCGCAAATCGTACTCGTAATACGTACTTTAATTAATGTGGCCCATAATGTACATTTGGCCCGGTGGATTGCAGAACTGCTTTGGGGGATGTCTGCAATGGAAAAGGTGACTTGGGCTCAGATGGAGGAATAGACGAGCAGATGTGCGCTGGACTTGGACCTCTTGTGCCTAAGAGGTGGTAAAGTATAATGGGAGACTATGCAAAGGGGCCATTGTGAACAGGAGGCTGTGACTGTTTAGATATGGCATAATTATAAGATGTTGCAAAGTGTCTGGAATGGAGGTATAATATAAGCGACAGTATATGGAATATAATCACAATTAAGGTCCCTCCTTAATTGTAATTAATAGCGCACAGTGAACTGCAACTCACAACCACTTGTACAGCTTGTGCAGGAGTGTTGTTTGCTAAATATACCTGAGCCCAATCATGGAAAAGTGCAATTATATGCTGCAAGCATCTGGAATGGATGCATAATATAGGTGAGAGCACATGGGATATAACTTCAATCAAGGTTCTAATTAAATTGCATCTGCAGCGCATGGTGAACTATAACTCACATACAGCACGTGCATGAGTATTGTTTGCTAAACAACATGAGCCCAATCACCTTAAGTATAACTGAGAGTAGTAGTTACAAAGTAATTACTTTGGACACTGCATGGACCAAGTGTAGACAATTCTTTTGCAGACAGAGGATATAACTCAATTGAAATCTGAATCAGGATATAATGATACAAGCATTTTAAGATCTACTACCTAGGCAAATAACAACCGCTGACTAAATCCCTCTCCTATTAGTATATGAAATTTTTCTTTTTTATGAAATGTTGATTTTTAATATGAATTCTATTTAATTAAATACTTTTGATTCATTTTAAGGTACAGGTATCGGGCTCCTTATCCGGAAACCCATTATCTAGAAAGTTCCGAAATATGGAAAGGCCATCTTCCATAGACTCCATTTTAATTAAATAATTCACATTTGTAAAAATGATTCCCTTTTCTCTGTAATAATAAAACAGTACCTGTACTTGATCCGAACTAAGATATAATTACCCCTTATTGGGGGCAGAACAGCCCTATTGGGTTTATTTAATGGTTAAATGATTCCCTTTTCTCTGTAATAATAAAACAGTACCTGTACTTGATCCCAACTAAGATATAATTACCCCTTATTGGGGCAGAACAACCCTATTGGGTTTATTTAATGGTTAAATGATTCCCTTTTCTCTGTAATAATAAAACAGTACCTGTACTTGATCCCAACTAAGATATAATTACCCCTTATTGAGGCAGAACAGCCCTATTGGGTTTATTTAATGGTTAAATGATTCCCTTTTCTCTGTAATAATAAAACAGTACCTGTACTTGATCCCAACTAAGATATAATTACCCCTTATTGGGGGCAGAACAGCCCTATTGGGTTTATTTCATGGTTAAATGATTCCCTTTTCTCTGTAATAATAAAACAGTACCTGTACTTGATCCCAACTAAGATATAATTACCCCTTATTGAGGCAGAACAGCCCTATTGGGTTTATTTCATGGTTAAATGATTCCCTTTTCTCTGTAATAATAAAACAGTACCTGTACTTGATCCCAACTAAGATATAATTACCCCTTATTGGGGGCAGAACAGCCCTATTGGGTTTATTTAATGGTTAAATGATTCCCTTTTCTCTGTAATAATAAAACAGTACCTGTACTTGATCCCAACTAAGATATAATTACCCCTTATTGGGGGCAGAACAGCCCTATTGGGTTTATTTCATGGTTAAATGATTCCCTTTTCTCTGTAATAATAAAACAGTACCTGTACTTGATCCCAACTAAGATATAATTACCCCTTATTGGGGGCAGAACAGCCCTATTGGGTTTATTCAATATTTAAATGAATTTTAGCAGACTTAAGTTCTGGAGATCCAAATTATGGAAACATCCCTTATCCGAAAAACCCCAGGTCACAGCATTCTGGATAACAGGTCCCATTCTTGTAATCTCTCTTATTACACTGTATAAGTGAGAATAACCTGTATGATGGTTTCACTTGAAAAAAAAACTCATTTTATGTCTGCCTGGTAACAGTGACAGGGCTGTATCTGTGTTCCTATTGGACAGAAACTTTAGCTCAGCCCATTCAATGTAACCTACTTAAATTCCTGAAATGAAAGCAGTCACGAGTTGGTTGCCTATTGTGTATAATGGATAACAAGGGTACGGTTTGTGCGGCTGTTCTGCTGGTGCTTCAGTTTTATCTCCCCGCTGTATATTGTGGTAAGTAGGAATGGACTCTGCTCTCAGCTGTCCCATCTCTCTAATAATAGCAGCAGGTTACCGGCCCCAATGCCAGGAAGCAAATACTGTAAGGAAGTTAGCATTTTGAGAAACAATAGAATGCATTTATTCCCAACCTGTAGTCTCCCAGTTGCTGTCGGGGGCATTAAAGGGGACCTGTCTCCCTAAGAAATAATTCCAAATCCATTTCTATATTGTTAGTTGAGCAACATAAACTTTACTTACACTATATAAATTATTACATTTATTTTTCCTTCAGTCTTGGCATAAACAGGCCGGCGCCATTTTGTTTACACTGTTATTAAAGCAAGCTTTGTATCACCCCAAAATCTTATACATTTGCCATATAGGGGATATATAAAGTGCTGAATGGAAAGTAAAAGTAATTTTTATTAAATATCTGAGCTGTCAATCATATATTGCCTGCCCTGCTTCTATGCAGGGGTGCTAAATCCTGAATGCAAAGTATTTATATATGAACATTAATAGTTACTAAATTATATTGGGTTAATATAGTGCCAAAATCCACGCCACAAATTATCAACTATAAACTAACTACTGCGGTGTTATCTCACAAGCAGCTCTCCTCCAACCTAATCCCAAAATGAAACACACCGTGTTATGGAGTTAGTGCTTTCTTGTGAAACACATCTCACTATTTTAGTCAAACTCAATATCACCTTTTATTGTTAAAACAAATTTTTTACATTTACATTCCTGTAACACTTGGGTGGCTAAATAGGGGTATTATTTCCAGGCTAGTTGAACATTAGAGCATGTGTTCCAGCAACCCCCTTTCCCAGGATGGGCCTCCGCTATATGGGAGCTATGTCAGGGGCTGGAAGGTGTTGTTGTACTATAACTCACACTGGTGTTGTGCGGTAGTTTAGAGTAATAGGACGCCAGGAGCTCTTGTATAGAACTGAACAGTGCTTTATTTGACAATGTCACATATAGAATAGTGCAGCAGGGTATATACTCACAGACACAGCAGATTGAATGGTCACAGAGAATAACAGCAGATGTGACACTTAAGGAACAGTATAACCCACTTGAACGATATGCAGAGTATTAGCTGTATGCCCAGGAATGGATGCCCTTTACTGGAACGGATCCCCTCCAGCCAACTATGGTTCAGGGTAAGGAACTGCCTGAATCCTGCGTCTTAACTGTGGTCCCTACAGCAAGGCATACAGAGCCTGGGTTAGACTAAACCCTTACAGTCTCCTTTGATGGGGCTAGTGCTGCCCTTACTAAATAAGCTGACTATGCTCACCACTCCTAGAAGGTGCTATTACATATAACTGACTGTGCTGGCTTTACCTCGTTCACGGGGCCATGTCCCCGACTTAGCACTAGGGTATAAGGTCCCCTAGGGTACAAATGGCTTCTGGGCCTATGTCCGGTCCAGGCTCAGTTGGGGCTCTGCCTAGGACACAGCATGCAGCCAAAAGAGGAAGACACTTCCTTGTGCAAGACACTATATAGTCTGCCAAGGGGAGTGGTCAACCTGGGCTAAACCTATAGGGGGTAGCCTAATAACTGTAATCTGAGTGTAGAGGGCTCTGCCCTATAACAGTACAGATAAGATTAGATAAGGGATAACACCATAGGGAGCTTAACCCTATGGGTCCCTACATTCCCTTGTGCATACACTATACCAATATAGTGTTTACTCTAACATCATACTGTATTATATCAGGTTAACACCGGGTTCGATTGGTAAACTTCAATCTCAAACCTATATATTAAGTATCCCTCATATAGGTATAAATAGAGGGCATATTGATTCCTTAAGCAGAATATACAGTAGTTGATATATACACAACCACTATTATGTGTATTAGATTAAAGAGAAGGAATATATGTATACAACATAAGTCAAAACAAAATAAATATCCGGAAAAAATATATATGTGCGAGATACACAAAAACCAATGTTATAGTTATATGTACAAGTTATGGAGATAGGGAATGTGTATACAGAATGGGTTGAATCAAATTTTGTAGCTTGACTTTATACTTTCTTACCAATACACATCTTTCTAGCTTAGAACTGTATAAGGGTGTGCAGCGTTCATAGGAACAAGCCCAGTATGGGTTAAATGTTTTCAAGTGTACTACATTAAACTGACCCTTGTCCTTCTGTTAGGTGGGTTGACAAAAGACCAACTATGTAACTATTAATACAGGTATCGGACCCCTTATCCTGAAACCCATTATCCAGAAAGTTCCGAAATACGGAAAGGCCATCTCCCATAGACTCCAGGGGCATTAATCAAATAATTCACATTTTTAAAAATGATTCCCTTTTCTCTGTAATAATAAAACAGTACCTGTACTTGATCCCAACTAAGATATAATTACCCCTTATTGGGGCAGAACAGTCCTATTGGGTTTATTTCATGGTTAAATGATTCCCTTTTCTCTGTAATAATAAAACAGTACCTGTACTTGATCCCAACTAAGATATAATTACCCCTTATTGGGGGCAGAACAGCCCTATTGGGTTTATTTAATGGTTAAATGATTCCCTTTTCTCTGTAATAATAAAACTGTACCTGTACTTGATCCCAACTAAGATATAATTACCCCTTATTGGGGGCAGAACAGCCCTATTGGGTTTATTTCATGGTTAAATGATTCCCTTTTCTCTGTAATAATAAAACAGTACCTGTACTTGATCCCAACTAAGATATAATTACCCCTTATTGGGGGCAGAACAGCCCTATTGGGTTTATTTCATGGTTAAATGATTCCCTTTTCTCTGTAATAATAAAACAGTACCTGTACTTGATCCCAACTAAGATATAATTACCCCTTATTGGGGCAGAACAGCCCTATTGGGTTTATTTCATGGTTAAATGATTCCCTTTCTCTGTAATAATAAAACAGTACCTGTACTTGATCCCAACTAAGATATAATTACCCCTTATTGGGGCAGAACAGCCCTATTGGGTTTATTTAATGGTTAAATTATTCCCTTTTCTCTGTAATAATAAAACAGTACCTGTACTTGATCCCAACTAAGATATAATTACCCCTTATTGGGGGCAGAACAGCCCTATTGGGTTTATTTCATGGTTAAATGATTCCCTTTTCTCTGTAATAATAAAACAGTACCTGTACTTGATCCCAACTAAGATATAATTACCCCTTATTGGGGGCAGAACAGCCCTATTGGGTTTATTTAATGGTTAAATGATTCCCTTTTCTCTGTAATAATAAAATAAAGATATAATTACCCCTTATTGGAGGTAAAACAATTCAGTTGGGTTTAAATAACATTTAAATTATTTTTTAGTAGAACTAAAATATGTAGATCCAAATTACAGAAAGACCCTCATGCGGAAACATTCTGGATAGCAGGTCCTATACCATACAATTCAACTTTTCAGAAATCCTACCTGAAATCCTAACTGAAAGCTGATCCAGAAAAAGAAAAGAAGAAGAAAAAACAATGTAAAGCTTTTCCAACTTGCCTGCCAGGGACTCCCTGGTTCAGAACCAGGACAGGAGCTCAAAGCTAAGGCTGATGCCACACGTGGCGTTTTTACGCTGCGTATTTTCTACTTCTCTCGGCGGCTGAAAAACGCCCGATATCATCCATAGAAATTTGCTTGAAAAGACTCGAAGCAAACCACAAAATGCGTAAATATGCTAGAAAACCCCTTAGCACAGATTTTTCAAGCGTAGGCCGAAATACGCCAGTATTTGCAAAGCAAGCTATTCCTATGTATACACAAAGGCAGCTGCCAGACCTAGCGGATATACGCAGCGTTTTTCGCTGTTTCACACTATTAGCACCATGGAAACGGGATTCGCTTACGTCACCAGTACTAGGCTGAAAAACACCATGTGTGGCTTGTGCGGCGTTTTTAGGCCGAGACAAAACGCAGCGGAAAAACGCCATGTGTGGCATCAGCCTTAGACAAAGCAGATTGGCTAATGATCCAGTACCAGCGTATGGAAGAGACAGACTTAAATAGCCCCTTAACTGGGTTATTGCCTGCAGCGGGCTCATGGGCATGGTTTCCCCAGAACACTGACAGGGGAATAAGTTATTGGAATAACCTGACCTGACAGCATGTCCTATGGCTCAGTCCAGAGGGGCTGCAGGCCAGTATGCACAGGGTCTCTGATTCAAACTCTGGATGCTCCTGATTGCCTCAATGTGGGAAAACGGCTTCCTTCCTGATTACCAAGTTCCTGGATGACTTGCTATTCTAGATGTTTATATTTATATATGTAGGGGTTTACCAAAAATGGGCCCTTAGGACAGACACCCCTAGACTAGGCCACTGGTTGGTGCTAGTTAACAGGGACACTGGGATGACTGGGTTCTACATAGTTAACAGGGAGTATACCTGTAGTTCGGGTTATGGCCACTGGGTGGTGCATAGGCCCATATAAAGGGTTGCAGCCATGTGCTGTGGGCCATCTTGAGCCACCTTAGGCTGGGATAGCTCCTGGGACTAGGAGCTCCCCAGACACCGTTACTAGATAGACAGTTTATGTAATAGGACATTCTAGGACTGTCATGTAGGACACCAAGGTAGAATGGGCGGATATTGCCCCTCCAGGAGTGGTAGTGGGGTTAAGACCCCCCAGCATTACATCTGCTGGAGTGCAGGGCATTAAGTGGCTAGGTAGGTGGATCAAGTCCCCGCTAGTCCAGGAGTCCGGATCTGAGGGTGCCATACGATAGTACCGGTGTGGGTCCTTGTGGTGTAACGTCCTAGCATGGGTACTGGGAGAACTCCATAAGGGAGGGTCTTGCCAATAGTACCGGGGATAGCACCTAGATGGGAGCACATCTGGGAAACCCGTGAGGTAGTACCAACAGGAAAAGGTTCTCAATGAGAAGTAAGGAGATATGCCCTGCCATGTGTATAAATGATATGCTGCTCCTGGAGAGGTCTCTGCCTGAATAAACCTTCACATTCATTTCATATACAATACTGTGTCTGCTGTGAATATCTACCTAGCCCAGAGGACCACTACCCAGCTGGTAAGGAATAACTCCAAGAGGGAGTGTATCACACCGGGAGTACGTGGGTCCCAGAGGGGCATAGCATCCTGATCGTTTCCCAGGGGGTGGATTACAGTTCCACAACACCATCCCTGGGTGGAGGCACGCCATGAAAGGGGAGAAATCCCTGTAAACCCCCATAGTAAGCGGGGGCTCAGGACTCCTGTAGCGCCAAAGTATCGTGCTCCAACAGGTAGTGCCACAGAATCTGCTAAAGTGGGCTACATATATGTAACCCTTTCTTGGCTGTAACAAGCCAACAGCATGGCTAGATAGGGCTAGAGCATGGGGTACACGCGACTCAGTCCTTCAGGATGGGCCTTCGCTATGTGGAAGTAACCAAACGGAGCTATGGTGTAGTGCAACTACAACTCACTGTAGCTGTGTGCAGTGCAGAATAACAAATGGGCGCCAGAAGGTTCTTGCAGTTTAACAGTAGAACTGGTTTATTTTCAGCAACAAGCAACTTGCAGGGTTATGCAATATACTCACACATCAGTTAGCATAGCTTTCTCTGAGGACAGCACAGAGAGGGGGCACACCCGCTCCTCCCAACTCCCCTTGAGCCCGGGCAGGGTCAGTGCCACCGGTTCAGTTGCTCACTCTGTGGAACAGTCAGCTGGATACCACACTCCTCAGGCCCCACGGCAACTCTGGATCAGGGTTCACTCTACCTGCCTCCTATGTCTAAACCGTGGCCCTACACTAAGGCAACAGTGCCTGTCTGGGACTCCCACAGCTACTTTCCTCTGAGCCAAACTGCTCTTCCTTCTCTCACTATCTCACTTTCCTAGAAAGTGCTCCACAAAACTTGCTATCTAACTGGTCCTCATTCACAGGGTCCCTGTCCCCGACTTCACCAGAGTGGCTGACACACTCTGGGGCACATGGCTTTACTGGAGGCCTAGTCTTCTGCCTCCAGGCTCAGTGCTCCTCTCTCTCAGGACACAGGCAGCCAAAGAGACAGACCCACCCCCTGCTAAACACTATATCTGTGTCCCAGGGGAGTGGTCTCCCTATTAAAGGAACAGTAACACCAAAAAATGAAAGTGTATAAAAGTAACTAAAATATAATGTGCTGCTGCCCTGCACTGGTAAAAGTTGTGTGTTTACTTCAGAAAGTCTACTATAGTTTATATAAATAAGCTGCTATGTAGCCATGTAGGCAGCCATTCAAAGGAGAAAAGGCACAGGCACATAGCAGATAACAGATAAAACACTATTGTATTCTCCAGATCTTATCCGTTATCTGCTATGTAACCTGTGCCTTTTCTCCTTTTTTCCAGCTTGAATGGCTGCCCCCGTGGCTACACAGCAGCTTATTATATAAATTATAGTAGTGTTACTGTAGCAAACACACCAGTTTTACCAGTGCAGGGCAACAGTGCATTATATTTTTATTACTTTAAAGCTCTTTCATTTTTTGGTGTTACTGTTCCTTTAACCAATAATCACACATATGAACTCAAAACCGATACATGGGTCTTTGCCCAGTAACAGCACAAAACCAGGAAGCTGCAGGGTTTAAAGCCATAGGGACTAGTTAACCATATGGATCCCTACATATATTTTCTTGTTTATTCTTTAGAGGGAGCAACTGTATTTTAAAGGTGAAGGCACAGGGAGCCATTTGTAGCAGCTACTAGTCATGGCTACTAAATGCCAGAAAATCCCCTACTATAGACAATACTGAGAATTGCCTCTGCTAAACACACAGAGACAATTATCAGTAAATGATCAGCATTGTCTATTAGTAGCCATGGCAAGTAACTGCTACTAGTAGATTAACCACGGTTTACACTCTGGGTGTTTTTGGACTACAACACCCAGAATATAATAAAGGGTTGAACCCTTTCCCCAGCTCCCCAGAACCCTCCAATAAGAATCCCAGCTTATCTGTACAAATCTAGCTCCATGTTATTTGTTCCTGCAGTTGGAATTAGGATTAGGCACAGGTTTCCTTATGTCTGATTTCAGTGTAATATAATGAGGCCTTAATTATTATTATTATCAACATGTAAAAGTGCCAACATATTCCACTGCGCTGTACAATAAGTGTGTTTCATACAATGAAGCGGGCCCTGTCTAAAAAAGCTTACAATCTATAAGGTAATAATGTAATATTACTTACTGTAAGATAGCAAGATGGCTCACATAGGCCACATTTACTAGTGACATAGACAGCGTCTGTAAGAAAAAAATAATGCCAGAGCCTGCTCACTAAACTGAGAACATTTCTGTCCCTGTATATTTTTGGCTCACAGTCAGGGCTGTATTTCAGCCCCCTACCAGCCTAGGCACTGCACCTAGCCCCACCCCCAGGCTTGATTGGTGCATGAGCAGAAGAACCCAGTATAATTGCCTTATACGAGAAACACCAGGAATTGTTCTCTGGGAGAGATAAACATATTATTAATGAATTGACTGAATTCATTACTTGAATATATATTTTTTCTTAAATACATTTAATAATACATGTATACACTGCTAATAAATATTATTTGATAGAAATTATTTATTAGTGCGGCCATAGGCAGTGGCTCCAAAAAACATATGTAGATTATGTAGGCCAAAATGAGCACCAAAACAGCAAGATGGCTACACTTGTGTAAATAATACCACTTATCACAAGACAAGTTTGTTGCATTGCACATTAGTAAACCTGCGAGCAGCATTCATTTTGGGGCAAGAACATTTGCAACATTAAAGGGCAGTGAGCAGGGTACTATGTGTGATCCTAAATATTCTGAACATTCTGTTTTATAATATTAAAGTCTGTTTAAGCATAGCTGTTTGATTCTGCCCCAGCAGCTGGATAACTCCTAGTAGAGTGGGCTCTGCCAGTGGTTCTAGTGACACAGAACCTGTAGTAGACCTAGTATCATGCATAATAAGAGAAGCTGGGGTTTCACGGTATTGCAAGGATGGTTCAGGAGGGCTTATATGAGCTCAAAGTTATGAGCAATGTAGGTAGTTGCAGAGAGTGTCTGGTTCCCAGGGCAGCCAAAAAAAGTTGGTTACTACATCCTAACTCAGTGCACATCCAGGCCACTCCCTGACCAATACACTATGGTGCAATTTAGCACCTAGGTTTGTAAATCAGCTCCAAAGTGCTTCTCTAAACTTGTTTTTGTAATTTGACTCTCTATTGTTTCTCCTATCTCAGTTCAATACTTTTTCCTTCCCAAATATTGCCATTATAAAATGTAAAAGTGCGTACATTTCTTTTAGGAAGTCACACTCTGCACTATCATATCACTGTGGTATCAGCTCCGACCCCTGGGGTTCCTCAGTATTCTATTATTATGTATGTGGACGGTGTGCAGTATGGAAGGTACAACAGTGACATACGTCAGGCTCAGTCCTTCTCTCCATCGCTGAACCACCTTTCCGAGCACTTGGAGATGCAGACCAAATTTGCTCAGACATCTGAGGTTTGGCAAAGGCACAAGCTCAACTTTCTAATGGGAGTTTTCAATAAGACAAAAAGTAAGTATAAAATATACTGCAGAACCAGGTTAACATAGATGCTCTCTGCACTGGGAGCTGGGTATTTAATCCAGTGCAGCATTCCCCAAGGCACAAGTGCATATTAAGCATGTTAAGTAGTGATGAGCAAAATTTTTTCACCAGGCATGCATTTGTGGTGAATTTCCAGGTTTTGCCACATATTGTTTCCATGTAACAGGTGTCAAAATTTGCAGCGGAAAAATAAAATTTGTCGTGCTACAAAACATTGACCCCCTTGTCAAAAAAAATTTGTTTGCATCATTTTTTGGATGCGTTTTTTGACATGAGAAATTTTCACCGTTTCGTGAATCTTTTGAAAGTTTTGCAAATTTTTCGCCAAAGCGAAATGGGACAAAGTTCTGCTCTTAAGCTGTTTAGCACTCAAACATTTGCAGTTTGGGAATCAGTAGATGATTCCTCTATAAACTTGCAGCACACAATGTCCCAGTACGACATATCCCTTATATCCCTGCATTACAATGCAATTCCAATGGGGCCTCCTTAAAACCCTCACTCTGGAGTAAACAGGTTTATTCACTCACTAACTCCCCCTGTGCACATATCATTTATCCTATTTCCACTACACTCTACTCTTCTTACACTAATGTCAGTGAGGTTCACTATGTCAAGATTCATTCATAAAGATATTTAGAATATGAACATTTTAACCCAAATGTGAAAAACTCTAGTTCAATAAGCACAATTTTCACTGCAGGTAGCTGTAAATCAATGCTACAATGGTATTTACCCACAGCAGACTCTGTGTTCCATATGCCTCAAGAGTTTAGAGGTTATTTATGGAATACAGAATTCATAGGGATTCCCTTTTTTTCTCCAACTTTAAAGTGCAGATGTGCATTAGACTATTGTCAAAACATGGTAAATATGGACGTGGAACATATAGCATGACTTTTTGATCGCAGGTAATGGGAATATCCATATCTACCAGAGGAAGTGTGCCTGTGAGCTGCATGATGATGGCACCATTGGTGGATACCAGGAGATTGCCTTTGATGGGAAAGATTTTTTAGTATTTGATAAGGAAAAAGTGGTGTATGTGCCTGTAACACACGAGGCTGTGATGGTATCTCACCTTTGGAATAAACGTTATGATCCAACCAGTAGTAAGAAGTACATGGAGACTGACTGCATTCAGCACATGGAGATGTATCTCCCGTATATATCCACTGACTTGGAGAAGAAAGGTGAGATCTTAGAACAATGCTTGTCAATACTTAAAAACCTGTTTTACAAGATAACTGCCCCTTCAATTAAGTTACTCCAATACTGTGCTGTATGTAGTATTTTTGCAGTGTAGATTATTAAGAAAAATCTATTATATTTGCCTCTGAAGTAAGTGCTTCCCTACTCACTGGGTTCAATGGCACCCTGCTGAAGGGCCTTTATGTTCATGCTGATTGGCTGCTAAAAAAGGCAGTGCTGGATTTTGTTACTGGCCATGCCATATCCGCTCCTCTCTTAATAGTCAGACAGTAGAATTAATGCCATTCACATGAGCAAGGAAGAGACAGGCGTGTGCAGTTTGCACTAGGATACTAGCATGTCAGTAAATACATATAATTTAATATGTATTGGTGAGCGTTTGTGTGCCTTTATGCAGTTTAAGTCGCATACTTTTTGCCTTTAGAAAAGACAACAAATTCAATAGCCACACAATTAATTTTTTACTTTTTGTCAAAAAATTTAATTTTTTTAGGAGTAGTTGAACTGCATAGAATAGTCATATTCGGGGAAATGTAATTCAACTCTGTAATGAAAAGACAATGCAAAAATGTATGCCTTAGCGTAGATGCAATAAAGCATTTGTGAAATAGGAAACTGTTTAGTAACCACTTTTAACAGTGGAAGAGAGTTTGCAAATGTTACAGTTTGCACCTGTGTGCAGTGTATATAACAATACTTATTACTAAAAAAGTTATGTTTGCTACAGAAGATTACACCCCCTGCAAGTGTGCCTTAAAAGTGCACAATTCCCAATTCAAATTAGCAATGCAATAATAATCTAATGAAGAACATTACAATGGGAAATGCACATTTTTATTCTTATTTGTGCAATTTATTTCCATCTATGACATTTATTACTTCCATAAAGACCAATTAGACTGTTAGACCACCGTCATTATTTGTAGCTTTTCAGCATGTTTTTTTTTTTATTTGTAATTAAAGGCTTTTTTCTTCCTGCCAGTTCCCCCCAAAGTGCAGATTTCCAGCTCAGAGTCAGAGAATGGCACAGAGCTGCACTGCCGGGTGTATGGGTTCTACCCCCGAGATGTGGAAGTGAAGTGGATAAAGAATGGGAGAGATGAGATTCACTCAGAGGAGGCAGCACAGATCCTGCCAAACCCTGATGGCACCTATCAGATCAGAGTCAGTGTGGGGGTAACACCAGAGGGGGGCGCCACTTACTCCTGCCATATAGATCACAGCAGCTTGGAGAAGGCACTGGTTGTGCCCTTTGGTGAGTGACTTTAAGCTGATGGGTGTATGTAGGAAAATTACACTAAGCACAACTGGACACATTGATCAAAAAGTTATATTACAACAGTCTGTCAGAAGGAAATTCATTTGTTCTGTATTGATTTCTTGGGTAATTATAACAGGGTGAAAGTGACCATTTCATAATTAAGAAACTAAAAATCCCATAGTAATGAATAGAGAGCAGTGGAATTCCAGATATGGGATCTATCCGTAATCTGGATCACCATACTATAACTACTAAAACTGTATAAATATTAAATGTTATTATTTTGTTTTAACATTAATTATACATAATATAAATTAATTAGTAATGCATTTGGTAAGAATTAATATAGAAGGTAAAGTTGGCCTGGGTGCAATCCTCAAAAATACGAAACAAAAGTTGAACATGAAGAAGTCGCTCTCACAGGTCTTATGTGCAAAAATACAGAGTTTTTTTATTACATGGTGAACTGACGTTTCGGCTGAACGCTTCAGCCTTTCTCAAAGGGAAAGGCTTTGAGAAAGGCTCAAATGGCCTGGCTATGGATGGTCTGATGAGGTTGCTGAATTTGTCACCTTCCCGCAGTCCCTGGTTGCATATTTAATTAAGGGACTCTGCGGGAGTCGGTGACTAGATGTGGATAGTGCATATTGGGTTAATTAGGGGTGTCTGGTGGACGCAAGCAAGATGTTGCCAGGTTTGACAATTTACCATGCCAGGTTTACCTCTTATAATGCAAGGGCAATGTTGCCTGGCATGACAATCAAATAGCAAGATAATGAACACAAAGCACACAGGGTATAAATAGGGGCAAGTCCAGAGGTCACTCCCCCAACAAATTACTGGATCCAAGTAGGGACATTCCACAATCCTACTTATAGAATACCCATCGACCAGGGTTCCCCCTTCAGAAAATAAAAGTGCATAACATGTATGGGGTATCCATATTGGAAACAACATGCAAGATGACACATGTGCTTATAACCTCTTTGCAGCACCATAGCAATTCCCTTTAAGAAAAAATGGTTATATAATACTAGAAATACTTTCTTAAAGCAATGCTTCCTTTTAGATAAGTGCATACAGGTCATATTCTCTAATAAGCCCCCGTGGCCGTAATGTCTGCAAGTTGTGAATGCAAAACTTCTCTCGTTTCTGGAGTTGTAAGGGTCTGTTGCCCCCAGTCTGCGCCAGACCGCGTGGGCACTTGAGCATATACACTACATATTCAGAGTCACATGTATAGTGACCTTTAATAACAAACTTGCGACTGGTTTAAGGATGAGTGAAAGAATCTGTGTGTGTTACACAGATGTACCCTTGTGGTAGGTGTAACCAGTGCTCAAGTGTAACACGCACACATTCTTTCACTCATCCTTAAACCAGTCGCAAGTTTGTTATTAAAGGTCACTATACATGTGACTCTGAATATGTAGTGTATATGCTCAAGTGCCCATGCGGTCTGGCGTATGTAGGAGAGACAATCCAACCTGTTCATGATCGAATCAGTCAGCACAAATCCACTCAGGAAGGAAGTGGTTAAGTTACCGCTTCCTGCACATTTTTGCACAGCTCGCCATACAGTGGCTGCACTGAGGTTTCTTGTGATAGAGTATATTGCAACAGACTCTTACAACTCCAGAAACGAGAGAAGTTTTGGATTCACAACTTGCAGACATTACATCCACGGGGGCTTAATAGAGAGTATTTTCATTTTTCTTTGCTTATATTAGGAATGTTACATGCTATGCACTTTTATTTTCTGAAGAGGGAACCCTGGTCGATAGGTATTCTATATCTACAACTCCAGAAATGAGAGAAGTTTTGGATTCACTACTTGCAGACATTACGGCCACGGGGGCTTATTAGAGAATATGACCTGTATGCATTTATCTAAAAGGAAGCATTGCTTTAAGCAAATATTTCTATTATTATATAACCATTTTTTCTAAAGGGAATGGCTATGGCGCTGCACATGTGTCATCTTGCATGTTGTTTCCAATATGGATACCCCATACATGTTATGCACTTTTATTTTCTGAAGGGGGAACCCTGGTCGATGGGTATTCTATAAATAGGATTGTGAAATGTCCCTACTTGGATCCAGTAATTTGTTGGGGGAGTGACCTTTGGACTTGCCCCTATTTATACCCTGTGAGCTTTGTGTTCATTATCTTGCTACTTGGTAAAGAGGCGGGAGCCACGAAACATTGTAAGTAATGCAATTGTTCTGCATAATGCAGTAAAGATTTTTTTCTTTTTTTCATTCGAACAAGTCTGGACCTTTTTGTTTCTTTCTATATCTATATGTAACACCTATTTGGCCAGTAAAGGGTAAATCCAGACTAGTATTAGGCAGGGCATGTGTTACATGCGATCCCCCTTTCCCAGGATGGGCCTCCGCTAAATGGGAGATGACCTTTAGGAGCTGTTTTGGAGATGAGGATGGTGTTGAACTACACCTCCC
This sequence comes from Xenopus tropicalis, assembly GCF_000004195.4. Taxonomy (NCBI): domain Eukaryota; kingdom Metazoa; phylum Chordata; class Amphibia; order Anura; family Pipidae; genus Xenopus; species Xenopus tropicalis. Next base: position 134,309,181 of record NC_030684.2, on the reverse strand, counting down.
TGATGCTGTATGGTGTAGTGGTAGTAAATAGGATGCCAGAAGGTTCTTTGCTGATGAACTATTGAACATTTATTATTACAGACAAGGTTGATGCAGGGTAATACTCACAATACCGAAGTAGATGGTACAGCAGTTAGTAATAGTTGTAGTTATGCAAGGCAGGGTAACACCACAGTGGAGGTAGATAAGGAGATATAGGCAATCCTAAGGATGGTCACCTAGTACTGGGCTGGATCCCTACAGCAACGTTGGATCAGGGGTAGATACTGCCTGATACCTGTGTCTGAACTGCGGTCCTACAGTAAGGCAAACAGAGTCTGGGTATTGCTAAACCCTTTTACTTTCTCCTATGTTGGAGTGAATGCTGCTCATGCTAGATAGCCCTGACTATCTCACACTATATAGAGTGTGCTATTACAGGATCTATCCCTCCACTAACTACACCTCATTCACGGGGCCCTGTCCCCGACTTTCACTAGAGTACCAAGGGGCTACTCTAGGGCAAATGGCTTTACTGGGGCCAAGTCTGATCCCAGGCTCGATGGAGATGTCACCTGAGAGTCAGAAGGCAGCCAAAGAGGAAGCCCTCCTCCTTGCAAGACACTTTATCAGTCTGCAAGGGGAGTGGTCATCCTAACTAAACCAATAAGGCACAAAGTAGTATGAACTAGATACATGGTGCTTTGCCCAGCAACAGCACTGGGAAATAGGCAGTAGGGATTTAAAGCCATAGGGACTCTAATACCTATGGGTCCCTACATATATGTATATATACAGGTATATATATATATATATATATATATAAATAAAATCCTTTCAGATCACATGATCTTAAATATCTCCCCATACTATTCTTTCACTATTCCTAATTCAACTAAAGGGGAGAAAAACTAAATTGAAAAACAGTGGAACCGTACCAAAAACATAAAAACCATACAAATCATAATCTTTATTTAAGCCAACACATTTAACTGATGTATCCATCACACCTCCCTTATAAGTTCCCAGTCTCCCCCAAGTCTAGGTTGGGGGACACACTCCAAGACCATATAGTTTAAATCAAATTCAGTATGTCCTGCCTCAACATAATGTTTAGAGACCAGCAATTTGTTATTACCTTTCCTAATTGTTGACCTATGTTGTGATAAGGGATGCACCAAATCCAGGATTCCAGACTTTTTTGGCAGGGTTCAGTTCCTGCCAAATCCATGGGCCTGGCCGAACTGAATCATAATTAACACAAATTAGCATATGCTAATTAGCATTCAGAAGGGTTAAATGTTAGGGGGGAATTTTTTTGCCACGTGCACTGATTTTTTAACAGTTCAGTATTCGCCCAATGTGTCGGGGTGGGTTTAGCCGAACCCCAAAAAGTGGGTTTGGTGCATCCCTAGTTGTGAGATACATGTCTTCAACTGCACGTATATGGACAGAATCATGTATACCACAAATTTTGACAGACATGTGAAATATCCCTTAAGCTTGAAATCCCGTCCAGCCTGGGGGTGTCTGAAAACTGTCCCTTTATTCATACAACAAGATTGTTACAAGACAAACAGGGAAACATTCCCCGTGATCTTGAACCAATGTATGTTTGTGTCAGTCCTGTAGAACCCTGGGTATCCAAGTATACCAACTGATTTCCTAGAGTTTTCCCTTTCCAATAAGAAATCAAAGGAGGGTTGGAAAACTCATTGATCTCTGGGTATGTGGATCCAGGGTATCGCCAATGGCTCTGTAGCACAGAAGCGACAGTCACACTGGCTCCATTGTACTGAGTAACAAAGGGAATCTGTGGATCACCCTCTCTGTGTTTTTCATTCTCACCTTTCACTTTGCTCTTCCCCCGTCATGTGAGAGATAACCCCTCATCAAAAATGTATTGTACATCTCTTCTATTTGTTCCCTTTTATCCGATTCTATCTGATTTACCAGTCTCTCAACCTGAGAAAACTGACTTATAGGTTTTGAATTATTTGTGTGCACCGGATGCCGACTTTTATAATGCAGTAACTGGTTTCTATCAGTTGATTTGGAGTATAACTGCGTAGCAAATCCATCTTTATCCTTTATCACCCAAATACCCAAAAACTGTATAGACGCATTGTCCATATGCAGCATATAGGAACTATTTGAAAAGGTAATCCATATATACATATATTTATGTAAAATAAACCCAATAGTTTTGCCACCAATCTGGATTCATGCAGCTTAGTTACCATCAGGTATAAATCATTTTTGGAATAATTAGAAACAGAGATGGTCATCATAATTCAGAGCTGGATATCCTGGATTCCTCTTTCCAGATAATAGATTCCATAACTATATTTACAACAAGAAGTAAGATTACCTGAGACAGTGAAAAGAAAGCCCAACTTTGAATCATCTCTTTCTAGTCACAGTGCAACCCCAGGTCCCTCGAGGACTCTCCATTGTGTTTATTTAACAAACGCCGACCATCTACTGTGAATAAAAAGTGGCTGAGATTTTAATTTTCTTTATATCTTTTTCTTCTGTCTTCCAATTAGTTATGTAAATGAACTCACTATATTACTACTGGTAAATAGATATTACCTTCTGTATATCTTCATGCTGTAAGGAGATCACATGTAAAACATATACTTTGATAATCCCATGAATAATGGTTAATTTCCAGCTGTGGTTGGTTATGCTATTCAGGGGCGGGCCAAGCCGTCCGGGCGCCCTAGGCAACCCGGTCGGCCACCCCGCCCCCTCCGTTGGTGCGCATGCGCAGTTGGGGGAGGTGCAATGCCGTGGGTCATTGCCCCTGCCGCTTGTCATTAGCGGCGGGGGCAATGGCAAAGTAGGGGAACTAGTGGTAGGCAGCAGAAGCTTCTGCCTGGCGCCCCCTAATCAATGCGCCCTAGGCAGCTGCCTCTTCTGCCTACCCCTAGTTCCGGCCCTGATGCTATTGTTCATATGTGGTTTATAAAGTTTATTTTAAGAAGACATATCTGGGACTGGGAGAGGGAGTAATATGACTAGTTTGCCAGGGGTCAGTTAGTTAAAGAAGTCTGTGTAGGGAAAGTCCTTTCTCCAGGGACAGAGAACTGCAAAGTGTAACCCACATGAAGCTCAGTTCATTTAATTTCTGGAGTTCTTCCATTAATTCTTTAACAATCCTTTTTTTATTTAATTCCCAATAAACAGAATCCAACAATGAAAGTCGTTTGTATATCATCATCTCTGTCAGTGTGGTACTACTGCTCCTCCTCCTCCTCCTGATTATCCTGGGAATATATATATGCAGAAAGAGAAAAGGTACTTATTTTCACTTAACTCTATTTTATATAATGGATATAGAACTCACTTTTGGCCCTGGAAATCAGTGTAAGGGTACAGCAGGTAGGTACACTTTCTCCGGGCACTGGGGCTTCTGCAACGGGACAAACATACAGTAGGCAGAACCCTTACCCTCAAAAGCAATTTAGGAACCATAGATACTTAATTGCTCATTTCAGTGGCGTAGCGAGGGGGGTGCCGAGGGGGCCATGGCCCCGGGCGGCGTATCAGAAGGGGCGGCGGCGGCTCCTTCTCTCTTACAGGCAACAGGCGCTTTTATAAGGTTGCGCCCGTGCGTATGACGTCACACGTCAGCGACGAGGCGCAACCTTATAGAAGCGCCTGTTGCCTGTAAGAGAGAAGGAGCCGCCGCCGATGGTCTGTTGGGGGTATGTACTATGGGGGAAATTGGGGGCACTGTGTGGGGGCTACTGTCTATGGGGAAATTGGGGCACTTTCCATGGGGGGGGGGCAGGTCTTTGTGGGGTATTGTGTATGGGGGCACTTCCTATTGGGGGCACTGTGTATGGGGCAATTGGGGCTCTGTGTATGAGGGCACTTTCTATTGGGGGGCAAGGTCTTTGGCGGGTATTGTCTATGGGGACACTGTGTATGGTGCAATTGGGGCACTGTGTATGGGGGCACTTCCTATTGGGGGCACTTTGTATGGGGCAATTGGGGGCACTGTTTATGGGGGCACTGTGTATGGGGGCACTTTCTATTGGGGGAACTGTGTATGGGGCAATTGGGGCACTGTGTATGGGGGCACTTTCTGTGGGGGGGGGCAAGGTCTTTGGGGGGTACTGTCTATGGGGGAACTGTGTATGGGGAAATTGGGGCACTGTGTATGGGGCACTTCCTATTGGGGGCACTGTCTAAGGGCAATTGGGGGCACTGTGTGGAGGGGGCTGTCTATGGGGACACTGTGTATGGTGCAATTGGGGCACTGTGTATGGGGGCACTTCCTATTGGGGGCACTTTGTATGGGGCAATTGGGGGCACTGTTTATGGGGGCACTGTGTATGGGGGCACTTTCTATTGGGGGAACTGTGTATGGGGCAATTGGGGCACTGTGTATGGGGGCACTTTCTGTGGGGGGGGGCAAGGTCTTTGGGGGGTACTGTCTATGGGGGAACTGTGTATGGGGAAATTGGGGCACTGTGTATGGGGGCACTTCCTATTGGGGGCACTGTCTAAGGGCAATTGGGGGCACTGTGTGGAGGGGGCTGTCTATGGGGACACTGTGTATGGGGCAATTGGAGGCACTGTCTATGGGGAAATTGGGGCACTTTCTATGGGCAATTGGAGGCAATGTGTGTGGGGGGCACTGTGTATGGGGCAATTGGGGGCACTGTGTATGGGGGTACTGTCTATGGGGCAGTTGTATGGGGGGACCGTGGCCAGAATAGCGTTAGGGGGGCCTGGCCAGCATAGTGTTAGGGGGCACTGTGGTAGGGTGACCCTAATACTTTTTATGTCTGTGTGTCCTGTACTGATGGGAGGGGCCCCGTGATTTCTGATGGCGGCCCTGCCACCATGGGCAGCCAGGGACGCACAGCTGAATCCACTTTTGACAATTATGACATGCGTACCGCATTTCAAATTCAATCAAAAAAAAAAAAAATTTAATGCTGCTTTTTTTATTTTGTCTATTTTTTTTAAGAATAACTAAATAGAGGGGCGGCAAATTTCCGGTCGGCCCCAGGCGACGAAAGCCCACGCTACGCCACTGGCTCATTTACAAGTGTGAGTGCTCTAAAATAGATGTGAAGCGGTGGGGATATTGAGGCTATGCATTAAAGGTCTTTGCTTCTTACACTTCATCTGTCCTGCCTCTTCTGATACAAGGGAACCATCCAATTACCCCCACCCTGAATGTGGCAGTAATTCCAGGGATCTCTTGAGGGGATGCATCAATAGACCAAGCAGAATAGTAATTAGGGAATAGGACATGTATCCAGTGTTTGGATCATTCCTCCAGAAATGACAAAAATAGCCACTCTAAGTTGCTTAATCCATGGCAAAGTGTGTACTGCATATTTTGATGTATCAGGCACAAAGTATTGTGCTAAGATTTAGAGATTTGTTGGAAAATTCAGGTTTTTGTATTGGCAAAATATTAGCAAAGCTGCAGTAGAATTTTGGCGTGCAATTTGTATTGCCAGAAAAAAAACTGCATTTGTTTCACACGGGATAAAATGCAAGGGAAAAATGCCCACTGACTGCAATGCATTTGGCACGACAAAAAACATTCAGTGACTCCAAAATATTTAGCATGAGAAAAAACATGCCAAAAACAGCTTAATTGATTTAGCAAAATGTCGCAAAATTTGCTGTGGTTTCTGCAAACTTTTCTGTAAAGCAAAACAGGACAGATTCGCTGATGACTATTCATATTGATGGATATAACTGTTTTTTTTTTTTGTTCAGATTATTATTGTTCATGGTGAATAAACACATTTTCTTTCCCTTTCAGACTCCAGAGGCAGCTATCAGAGTGGGAGCAAAGAATCAGAAGTTGTATTTTGTGTATATGAATATGATGTCACAATGACAGGATCTGTGGGATAATGGGACAAAATCTGCCACAACATGTTTTTTGATTCAGACATAATAAAAAAAACACAAATACAAGAGTATTGTAGAAAAGCTTTCGGAGCTCTAAGCCCCTTCGTCAGGCGAAATACAAAGGAAAACTGGAATGGCACAACATTTATACTGATAGATCAGAGAGAAGTGTTCATTAACAATAAATTAGAAAGTTACAGATAGATAGAGATAACTTGTGAAGATAGTAAAAGTAATTAATGCTTATTAGGGTGGGTTGTAAATAGTCCAGGGGTCTGGATTCAGTCAGGTCAGATAGTGTGACAAGAAACCTGACCCCAAATTAATGCCCTGTCTATCCTTATAAATATTATATATACCCACCCTAATAAACATTAATTACTTTTATTATCTTCACAAGTTATCTCTATCTGTAACTTCCTAATTTATTGCTCATGAACACTTCTCTCTGATCTATCAGTATAAATGTTGTGCCATTCCAGTTTTCCTTTGTATTTTTCCTGATGAAGGGGCCTTAGAGCTCCGAAAGCTTGCAATGTATTTTTAGGGCTCTGGCACACGGGGAGATTAGTTGCCTGCGACAAATCCCCCTTGTCGCGGTTGACTAATCTCCCGAAATGCCATCCCACCGGCGAAAATGTAAATCGCAACTCTGGTACACTGATACAGGTTATATTAAAGGCCATCTATTTTCTATTGGAACACAACTATTTTATCTTTGATGCCTGTTTCTACCTGCAGAGCTGTGGTACGGCAATGGGGGCAAAATTTGCCCTCTAGTACGCCAACCTCTACAAGGGTTGGTGGGAGGACACCCACATCTCTGTAGCAATGAGAGGGCATCTTAAGATGTATTTGCGGTATTTAGATGATCTGTTATGTATTTGGGGAGGAGATCAGGAACAGTTTGAGAACCTTGTACAAAATATCAATAATAATAATAATAATAATCTAAATTTAGGTTCACCAGTCTATATAACAGGGAGAGAATAGAGTTTCTAGATGTACAATTAATGGCAGTGGGCAAGGAGATTCATACTATTATTTTCCAGAAGCCATGTAGTGGCAATATACATGCATCTTCATGCCTTTCAAAGAGCCTGATAGAGGGGATACCTGTTAGCCAGTTCCTGAGGTTGCGCAGTAACTGCTCAACAGTAAAAACCTTTTGTGATCAGACTGGGGATATGGGTAGGAGATTTATGGAACGAGATTATAAACACCAAGTGGTAGTGAAGGCCTACCAGAGAGCTCTGAATGTGGAGAGAAAGTAGCTGCTAGCCTGGGTAGGTGAGAAAAAGAGTCATAAATGAGCAAATAAAATTCCATTCGACACTAGATATAGTTAACAATACTATAGGATTTTCAACGTTCTTAAACAATATTTGCCTATATTATATGCAGATCATGATTTCTTGAGTGTATTGAATCAGGGAAAAGTGCTATTCCTAAGCGAGCTCATACACTTAAAGATTTAGTGTCATCAAGTTTGTTTACTGATTTGGCAAATAAGAATAAAAATAGTCGAAATTTCCTTAGTGGTAGTTATAGGTGTGTATAGGTGTGTAACTTGCCAACATACAAACAAAAAAAAAGAATTTAAATCAACTGTTACAAATAAGATCTTTAAGATCAGAGATAACATTAATTGTAATATTTCTACAGTCATCTACAGTATTTAGTTACCTGTTTGAGGTGCCAGAAGCCGTATGTGGGTTGTACCAATAGATCCCTAAAAGAAAGAATAAGGGAACATTTAAGTCAGAGAAATAATCCCTTAGCAACACAGAAAAGCAATATAACAAGCACTTTACACTATGCAATAGGAGTGACACTCATTTATTTTCAGCCCAAGGAATTGAGAGGGTGAGATTGGGAGTGAGGGGGAGGGGGGGGGGAATTACTTTTACTTAGTCTTCCAGCAAGAAGGGAGGTTTTTTGGATTTTTTATTTACAAACACATTTACCCTTGGGACTTAATTATGAGTTTGATGCCACATGTTTTACTTGAGAGTAAGGAATCCATGTCCTTCTTATTTTTCAATTCTAATTTAAAAAAAAAAAATTTGTGCAAACTTAAAAATGTTAAAACTCTAAAACTTTAGAGCTCAAAAAAAAAAAATAATAATTTTTACCTGAGAGTGAAAGTTGTCCTCCTCCTCCTCTCTCCACTGTAAATAATGCAAATACACTTTTAAACAATTTTGAAAGCTTTGATTGATGTATGTCTGGAATCCCACCTCTATAACGAGGCTAAATATGTCAGGTAATATTGTCAGGTACAGTATTACTGTTTTCTTGAAACATTTTGAAAAACTTTGAATGTTTGTTTGTATTTGGCCATTTTATTATTTAATTATTGCTGTTAAAATGGAACCAATGGGCAGTAAACGATTAAATTTCTATTTTTTGATGTTACTAAAGCTGTATGTATTATAGAAAGCCAATGTTTTTTTTAAAAAAAATCATGAAAAACCCTGTCAATAAATACAGTATATAAAACCTTTTTGATGTGTAGAGAGTGGAGTCTCTCTTTAAATGATAATGATTTTAATGATGGGTGGGGTTACTTTGTGCTTTAGAACCCATTGGGTGACAACTATGACTAAGTACTGGTAGGGTACGAAACACCTAAGGGGCGGCATATTGAGGGGTTTGTATGCTTTTAATAATGATTTTTGAATGAAATGTGATTTTTGTTTTTTTTTAACTTTTGTGTTTGGGATACTTTTGGACTTTGCTGTTTATATTATTTTGATATATATAATAATACCCTAATTAGTGTCAGTACATTTCTCAGGGAGTAAGAGAGATCCCTGTGTATGGGGATTGCAGTACTGCTACTTTAATTGATTACCAGTGTTTCCTACACTACAAGTCGTGATTAGTAATAAGCAATTTTTTTCGGAAGGCATGGATTCACAGCGAATTTCCGCATTTCACCACTGGCAAATTGTTCTGCGAAACTTCCGTGAAAATTCGCAGTGGAAAATACGCGGCATGTCAAAAAAAGCCGCGGTCGTGTCAAATTGGGCGCAGTCGCATAAAAAGATTGGGCGTGGTCAACAACAAAATCGCGCAACAGATGCGTTTTGCAGCCACTGTTCGACATCCTCCCCTGGTCACGCGTAACTGAAATGTGTTAGGGGAGGAACACCTGTGGGTAGGGGAGCGCCGACAGGGGTCGGGTCTGGACCATGGCCTACCGGGTTTTTCCCCGGTGTCCCAGTCTGACCCTGGGGTACCAAGAAAATACCCAGTGGCCCAGACCCGATCCCCGCAGGGCGCTCCACAAATCGGCCGGAGGAGGACAAGTAAGGGAGTGTTGGCAGGAAAAGCTGGACTCAAGGCCCTTAACTTACTGCCTACCCTTTACGCTATATTGATTTCAATATGACAATCCACTGCTGGTAACTAGACCATTAACTACTTTTTTGCAAGAATAGTTGCGGGCGTCAAAAGAATAGTAACACGTCCAAAATTGGCACAAGAATAGTCGTGCATCCAAAAATTGTTGTAAATAGTCTCAGGTGTCAAAAGAATAGTCGCACGGGCAAAATTGTTGCAAGAATAGTTGCAAGCGGCAAAAGAATAGTCACACGTTCAAATTGTCGCAAGAATAGTCGCAGGCATCAAAAGAATAGTCGCACGTCAAAAGAATAATCGCAGGCGACAATTTTTTTTCCGTGCAACATTTTCGCCGTTTCGTGAATCTTTTGAAAGATTCGCAAATTTATTGGCAAAGCGAAACGGGACAGATGTGCACAAAGCCTAACTCTATGGAAAAACCCAACATGAGCAATGTGGAAAGCCCAAAAAAGATGCAAAATAGGTAAGATATGAGTTTTGTCAGGTAGATATAGGCTATGCCTCTTTTCTAAATAGTCTTTTTTTGTCACATTTAAAGTGTAAAAAGATGACAGTTCAAGTCATCCAACTAAATCCCCCTTTCCTCAAGTCCTTGTAGAACGTTGTTTATCAAGAAGAGAATAGTTGAATCTACCTGAGACAATAATGCCTTTTTCCAGATGTTTTCCAATTAAGGCAGCCATCAGGGACAGATGGTTTTTCTGGTGGGGCCCAACTGTAACATTTGTGCCTCCATCCCTCCTCCCCAATGGCTGCCTTTATTCTCTTTGATCCTAAGGAAAGACAATTAAGTGTTGGAGTAGGAATGTGTATAATAGCTCTGCAAAATTGTTCATTTTTTATATTTGCATTAATTTAAAAGACAATTCAACAATTTTTTCCCATTTCATTATTTAGGTCTCTGTCCTCGATTTGGCCCAAACACTTAAACTATATAAGTCTTTATTACTTGTGGCCTTAATTATGGAATGAGAGTACATGTATGAGAGCCAGAGGGTATTTTTTGCATAGGAGCAGTAGATAATTATAGTTTGGCATTAGGTAAAATAAGCAGTAGGTGTACCGCAATATTTCTTTTTATTCCTATTTCACCCCAAATCTCTGTTACAAATGTGTGACAAAAGCTGCCTTGTGTTTGGTCTCATTAATGAATTTTTCTGCAGGCATTTGTGTGTAAAGAAGTGGAATTTATTACTCCTGAAAAAAATAAAGACAACATTATAATACTTTATGGCATCAATACAATACAATATCTCGTGCATTTAAAGTTCATACATTTATAACACTGATAATAGAATCAAAACCAATAAGCACAGCCGTGTGCCCTAAATATCCCATAAGCCTCCCTGTTTAATGTGACTTGCTGATATTCCCTTTGTTACCCACCAGTGAGCCACAATGGTGTCACCCCATTGACATCACCTTCTTCCCAACCATAACAAGGGCAGGTAGGAGCTGTACAAGAATGCAATTTACCAGTCATGGTAGCTTTTATTGAATAAGAGACAATAACACCAAGATCTGAAGCTAAACATGAGATTCTGCATTTGATCCTCAAACTAATACATCACATTCAACCCTCACCGGAACTTCCTTTCTACCTATTTCCCCACCTTTTTCACCCTGACTTTATTATTTACTCACCCCCTTTGTCCATTTCCCACCCTCTCCACCCTCCTTCTTCTATTTCTCTCCCCTTTCCACTCTCTTTTCCCCGTTTCAATGGAAATTCCCTCACCAGTGGTCCAATGTCAGTGATGGAGCAGGCCCACAAATGACTTGTTGGATGAGCTTCTTCTTGCTCAGTTCACTGTATGCTAGGTCATAAGAAAATACCAAATAACAGTTTTTAAAATTAATTGTTTAATTTACATAAGGGACAATATTATTCTATGTCGCATCTGGACACATAAATGCCCTCTACCCTTTCTAGATATACCATGAATTACTTACAGAGATAACCTTCTGCCATTTCCCCAAAGACCACTTGTCAACCTAGAAAAAAGGCAAATATTAGAGAAGAATATAAGCAGAGCACATAACAAATTCCAGTTACAGACCATTTAGATATATCCGCTATCTATCCAAAGCCCATAAAGTGTAAGGAGTCAAATGGACTTTCTAAAATTTGTCTGCTTTGGGCACTTAGAAATCATTCACTTCAGACACCCCTCCCATAACAGAGGGGTATGCGACCTGAGTGAGCAAAACATTACCTGCAGTTTGCCCCATGTAGGCTATATACATTTTACCAAAAGTTGGTATCAGCTCTAAATATAAACACAAAAGGGCTGATTTATTAATCCACAAATCCAATCCGAATAGGAAAAATTTAGATTGGAAAACGAACATTTTGCGACTTTTTCTTAGCCGTTACGACTTGCGCAAATTGACGCGACTTTTTCATAGCCATTATGACTTTCGTGAATTATCGCAACTTTTTCATAGCCATTATGACTTTCGTGAATTATCACGACATTTTCATAGCCATTACGACTTTCGTGAATTATCGCAACTTTTTCATAGCCATTATGACTTTCGTGAATTGTCGTGACTTTTTCATAGCCATTACGACTTTCGTGAATTATCGCGACTTTTTCATAGCCATTATGACTTTCGTGAATTATCACGACATTTTCATAGCCATTACGACTTTCGTGAATTATCGCAACTTTTTCATAGCCATTATGACTTTTTTGAATTGTCGTGACTTTTTCATAGCCATTATGACTTTCGTGAATTATCGCAACTTTTTCATAGCCATTATGACTTTCGTGAATTGTCGTGACTTTTTCATAGCCATTACGACTTTCGTGAATTATCGCGACTTTTTCATAGCCATTATGACTTTCGTGAATTGTCGTGACTTTTTCATAGCCATTACGACTTTCGCAAATTGTCGCGACTTTTTCGTATTGAGCGCTCGAAAAAGTCGCAAAATACAGACGCTTTTCAGACGTTCGTGGATTAGTAAATGTGCCCCATAGAGAAGACATCACAATATTTTATGGTTCTGTTCAACGCTGGTCTTTCCAAACCAGGCAGCTCCCTGTACTTCCAGTTCCATGTATAATGTTGTTCCAGCAATGCTACTGCTCGTTCCTCCCAGGGTGGCAAAATCAGCTTAAATTTTATAAGAAAAGAATTCACTTTAATGTTACTTTGTAAACAGAAGCCACAGATAAACACTATGGTGATACCAAAATAAACAAATGATTTTATTTATAGACTTGCCTACAGGGAAATTTTTTTTCTGGAGAAAGCAATTGTGCTTCTCATTTTTGATGTTCTTGCAACACAGATGGAATTGGACCATGAAACACTCTCACTTTACATTCACTAAAGCTTTAGATCATCCATCCTTTGTTCAGATTCCCCGTATCACTTACCTATCTCAGCATGATATTCTCAGGCCTCAGATCATGATGAAATCTTCAGTTATAGGTCCTGGGAAAATACACAAATTAAGTGAAAATATAAATATTTGTCATGCTCTGGAACTATTTAAATCTATCTAGAACAGTGCTGTCCAACTTCTGTGGTACCGAGGGCCGGAATTTTTCCAGCCTCCGTGGTGGAGGGCCGATAATGGAAGCTAGTTTTGACCACTCCCCTTTTTAAAACCACACCCATGTTGTCGCATGACCATAGCCATATTAATGGTGGTAGTACAGCAAAAACCTGCCATACTCTGCCTTCCCTACCCTGCCTGTGTGTGCCATAGCCTGCCTGTGTGTGCCATACTCTGCCTACCCTACCCTGCCTGTGTGTGCCATACTCTGCCTGCCCTACCCTGCCTGTGTGTGCCATACTCTGCCTACCCTACCCTGCCTGTGTGTGCCATACTCTGCCTGCCCTACCCTGCCTGTGTGTGCCATACTCTGCCTGCCCTACGCTGCCTGTGTGTGCCATATTCTGCCTGCCCTATGCTGCCTGTGTGTGCCATACTCTGCCTGCCCTACTCTGCCTGTGTGTGCCATACTCTGCCTGCCCTATCCTGCCTGTGTGTGCCATACTCTGTCTGCCCTATGCTGTCTGTGTGTGCCATACTCTGCCTGCCCTATGCTGCTTGTGTGTGCCATACTCTGCCTGCCCTACCCTGCCTGTGTGTGCCATACTCTGCCTGCCCTATGCTGCCTGTGTGTGCCCTACCCTGCCTATGTGTGCCATACCCTGCATGTGCCGTGCCATACTCTGCCTTCCCTACCCTGCCTGTGTGTGCCATACTCTGCCTTCCCTACCCTGCCTGTGTGTGCCATACTCTGCCTGCCCTATGCTGCCTGTGTGTGCCATACTCTGCCTGTCCTATGCTGCCTGTGTGTATGGCACACACAGGCAGCCTACAGTGACACAATGCTGGCACTGCTCCTACAGTCTGCACAATAACTATATATTAAAAAACTTTTTAATTGCAGTACCACCACAGTATATGTTCTTTTTATAGTGTGCAGGGATTATTTGTGGGTTTCTACTGCTCCTGAGGTGTGAACAGATAAACAATGTGGGTGATTACAACCTGAACCTAAGGTGTGAACACTGCAGGGGGTGAACAATGCAGGGATTACATTTTAAACAATACACGGGGTTTACAGCCTAAATCTGAGGTGAGAACCATGTGGGGGGGCAGTTAATCTCAGTACTGATACCATTTAAAGCTTACACAAAGGTAAATTATCAAAGCAGCCAGACAGGTGGGGGGCCACCCAAAGGGGGGTAGCGGGCCGCCAGTTGGACAGCACTGATTTATACATTTAAATAATGTAAACGGCTGCGGGAGAGTTGCTATTTGATTAAGTTTCTATTGAGAAAGTGTGTCTCCTTTCCGTGCCCTAGCTTTAGTTTGCCTCAGGAGCTAGGCAATGCAAGTTTGGGGGCCCCAGTTGCAGTTTAAGCACCAATGTGGTATCTATTAACAGGAAAGCACCCAAACCCCATTTCTGCAGGAGTGGGGCAGATGAAAACAGCTGGGCTTAGTATTGAGCTGCTGAAGATATAGGCTTTCCCCTGAAAAGGTGCAAATTAAGCTTCTGTTTCTACAGCCTGGTGTTTTTGGTGATACCGCTACACCGGAGTTGCTATTTTTTTTTCCTTGACAGTACTAAATACCCAGGGTAATGGTTTTAACAAAGGAGAACAAATTATAGTTAGAGGTCATATTATGGGAAATGACCTATTCCATAGTAACATAGTAAGTTGGGTTGAAAAAAGACATACCTCCATCACGTTCAACCATAATGCCTATATATAACCTGCCTAACTGCTAGTTGATCCCGAGGAAGGCAAAACCCCATCTGAAGCCTCTAATTTGCCACAAAGGACCCGTTCCTCAATCAGCTTGTACTGAGAGATAAACTATCTTGCCAAACTGGAATATATATATCAGTTAGGGATGCACCGAATCCAGGATTCGGTTCAGTATTCAACCTTTTTTGACCGGGTTCAGTTTTGGGCAAATCCATGGTCCTGGCTGAACCGAATCTGAGCACTCGCCCAGCACCTGATCTGGGAACTGGCACTTATATTGTAGTGTCACCCACTGTGACCTACAGCACTTATATTTGCCTATTTGTGTCTGTTAGTTACCCTCCCATATAGATTGTAAGCTCTACGGGGCAGGGACCTCCATCCTCTTGTGCCTTTGTCTCTTACCCTCCCATATAGATTGTAAGCTCTACGGGGCAGGGACCTCCATCCTCTTGTGTCTTTGACTCTTACCCTCCCATATAGATTGTAAGCTCTACGGGGCAGGGACCTCCATCCTCTTGTGCCTTTGACTCTTACCCTCCCATATAGATTGTAAGCTCTACGGGGCAGGGACCTCCATCCTCTTGTGCCTTTGACTCTTACCCTCCCATATAGATTGTAAGCTCTACGGGGCAGGGACCTCCATCCTCTTGTGCCTTTGACTCTTACCCTCCCATATAGATTGTAAGCTCTACGGGGCAGGGACCTCCATCCTCTTGTGCCTTTGACTCTTACCCTCCCATATAGATTGTAAGCTCTACGGGGCAGGGACCTCCATCCTCTTGTGTCTTTGACTCTTACCCTCCCATATAGATTGTAAGCTCTACGGGGCAGGGACCTCCATCCTCTTGTGCCTTTGACTCTTACCCTCCCATATAGATTGTAAGCTCTACGGGGCAGGGGCCTCCATCCTCTTGTGCCTTTGACTCTTACCCTCCCATATAGATTGTAAGCTCTACGGGGCAGGGACCTCCATCCTCTTGTGTCTTTGACTCTTACCCTCCCATATAGATTGTAAGCTCTACGGGGCAGGGACCTCCATCCTCTTGTGTCTTTAACTCTTACCGTCCCATCTAGATTGTAAGCTCTACGGGGCAGGGACCTCCATCCTCTTGTGTCTTTGACTCTTACCCTCCCATATAGATTGTAAGCTCTACGGGGCAGGGACCTCCATCCTCTTGTGTCTTTGACTCTTACCCTCCCATCTAGATTGTAAGCTCTACGGGGCAGGGACCTCCATCCTCTTGTGTCTTTGACCCTTACCCTCCCATATAGATTGTAAGCTCTACGGGGCAGGGACCTCCATCCTCTTGTGTCTGTGACCCTTACCCTCCCATATAGTAACATAGTAACATAGTAACATAGTAAGTTAGGTTGAAAAAAGACATACGTCCATCAAGTTCAACCATAATGCCTATATCTAACCTGCCTAACTAAAAGTTGATCCGGAGGAAGGCAAAAAACCCCATCTGAAGCCTCTCTAATTTGCCGCAGAGGGGAAAAAATTCCTTCCTGACTCCAAGATGGCAATCGGACAAGTCCCTGGGGCAACTTGTACTGAGAGCTATCTCCCATACCCCTGTATTCCCTCACTTGTACTGAGAGCTATCTCCCATACCCCTGTATTCCCTCACTTGTACTGAGAGCTATCTCCCCTACCCCTGTATTCCCTCACTTGTACTGAGAGCTATCTCCCCTACCCCTGTATTCCCTCACTTGTACTGAGAGCTATCCCCCTACCCCTGTATTCCCTCACTTGTACTGAGAGCTATCTCCCCATACCCCTGTATTCCCTCACTTGTACTGAGAGCTATCTCCCCTACCCCTGTATTCCCTCACTTGTACTGAGAGCTATCCCCCTACCCCTGTATTCCCTCACTTGTACTGAGAGCTATCTCCCCATACCCCTGTATTCCCTCACTTGTACTGAGAGCTATCTCCCCTACCCCTGTATTCCCTCACTTGTACTGAGAGCTATCTCCCCTACCCCTGTATTCCCTCACTTGTACTGAGAGCTATCCCCCCTACCCCTGTATTCCCTCACTTGTACTGAGAGCTATCCCCCATACCCCTGTATTCCCTCACTTGTACTGAGAGCTATCCCCCCTACCCCTGTATTCCCTCACTTGTACTGAGAGCTATCTCCCCTACCCCTGTATTCCCTCACTTGTACTGAGAGCTATCTCCCATACCCCTGTATTCCCTCACTTGTACTGAGAGCTATCCCCCATACCCCTGTATTCCCTCACTTGTACTGAGAGCTATCCCCCATACCCCTGTATTCCCCTCACTTGTACTGAGAGCTATCTCCCATACCCCTGTATTCCCTCACTTGTACTGAGAGCTATCTCCCATACCCCTATATTCCCTCACTTGTACTGAGAGCTATCTCCCCTACCCCTGTATTCCCTCACTTGTACTGAGAGCTATCCCCCCTACCCCTGTATTCCCTCACTTGTACTGAGAGCTATCTCCCATACCCCTGTATTCCCTCACTTGTACTGAGAGCTATCTCCCCTACCCCTGTATTCCCTCACTTGTACTGAGAGCTATCTCCCCTACCCCTGTATTCCCTCACTTGTACTGAGAGCTATCTCCCCTACCCCTGTATTCCCTCACTTGTACTGAGAGCTATCTCCCCTACCCCTGTATTCCCTCACTTGTACTGAGAGCTATCTCCCCTACCCCTGTATTCCCTCACTTGTACTGAGAGCTATCTCCCCTACCCCTGTATTCCCTCACTTGTACTGAGAGCTATCTCCCATACCCCTGTATTCCTCACTTGTACTGAGAGCTATCTCCCCTACCCCTGTATTCCCTCACTTGTACTGAGAGCTATCTCCCCTACCCCTGTATTCCCTCACTTGTACTGAGAGCTATCCCCCTACCCCTGTATTCCCTCACTTGTACTGAGAGCTATCTCCCATACCCCTGTATTCCCTCACTTGTACTGAGAGCTATCTCCCCTACCCCTGTATTCCCTCACTTGTACTGAGAGCTATCCCCCCTACCCCTGTATTCCCTCACTTGTACTGAGAGCTATCCCCCCTACCCCTGTATTCCCTCACTTGTACTGAGAGCTATCTCCCATACCCCTGTATTCCCTCACTTGTACTGAGAGCTATCTCCCCTACCCCTGTATTCCCTCACTTGTACTGAGAGCTATCCCCCTACCCCTGTATTCCCTCACTTGTACTGAGAGCTATCTCCCCTACCCCTGTATTCCCTCACTTGTACTGAGAGCTATCCCCCTACCCCTGTATTCCCTCACTTGTACTGAGAGCTATCCCCCCTACCCCTGTATTCCCTCACTTGTACTGAGAGCTATCTCCCATACCCCTGTATTCCCTCACTTGTACTGAGAGCTATCCCCCTACCCCTGTATTCCCTCACTTGTACTGAGAGCTATCCCCCCTACCCTGTATTCCCTCACTTGTACTGAGAGCTATCTCCCCTACCCCTGTATTCCCTCACTTGTACTGAGAGCTATCTCCCCTACCCCTGTATTCCCTCACTTGTACTGAGAGCTATCTCCCCTACCCCTGTATTCCCTCACTTGTACTGAGAGCTATCTCCCCTACCCCTGTATTCCCTCACTTGTACTGAGAGCTATCCCCCCTACCCCTGTATTCCCTCACTTGTACTGAGAGCTATCCCCCCTACCCTGTATTCCCTCACTTGTACTGAGAGCTATCTCCCATAACCCTGTATTCCCTCACTTGTACTGAGAGCTATCTCCCCTACCCCTGTATTCCCTCACTTGTACTGAGAGCTATCTCCCCTACCCCTGTATTCCCTCACTTGTACTGAGAGCTATCTCCCCTACCCCTGTATTCCCTCACTTGTACTGAGAGCTATCCCCCCTACCCCTGTATTCCCTCACTTGTACTGAGAGCTATCCCCCCTACCCCTGTATTCCCTCACTTGTACTGAGAGCTATCTCCCCTACCCCTGTATTCCCTCACTTGTACTGAGAGCTATCCCCCCTACCCTGTATTCCCTCACTTGTACTGAGAGCTATCCCCCTACCCCTGTATTCCCTCACTTGTACTGAGAGCTATCTCCCCTACCCCTGTATTCCCTCACTTGTACTGAGAGCTATCTCCCCTACCCCTGTATTCCCTCACTTGTACTGAGAGCTATCTCCCCTACCCCTGTATTCCCTCACTTGTACTGAGAGCTATCTCCCATACCCCTGTATTCCCTCACTTGTACTGAGAGCTATCCCCCCTACCCCTGTATTCCCTCACTTGTACTGAGAGCTATCTCCCATACCCCTGTATTCCCTCACTTGTACTGAGATTGTAAGCTCTACGGGGCAGGGACCTCCATCCTCTTGTGTCTTTGACTCTTAACTTATTGCTGTACCTTGTATTTATTTGTATTTATTGTTATACTGTGTATTTATCTATTATTATCTAAATAACACCCTGTTTGTATTAATGTATTCTACTGTACAGCGCTGGGTACATAAGTAGTGCTTTATAAATAAAGATATACATACAATTAGGAGAAGCATACAAATAGGTATTCAACCGCACAGCCCTTAGATCAGGCTTGATGCATCAATCCTCGCAAGGCACACCGCTGAGCCATACAATACAATCCAAATATAGAGGAGAGCACCATAAAGCAGAATTCTGCTAAAATGCTATTTAATGGTTGATTTTTGTTTGAACTTTTTTTTCTCACGCTGCAATTTTTTGTGACTGTTTAACAAAAAAAAATCCACCAATGGTGAAATGCGGAAATTCACTGCAAATCTATACCTGCACTCATCACTCGTGACCTGGATTAAGTAAGGGAATCAGCTTTACAAAGCAAGAATTACACTGCATTAAATAGGATCATTGAGACCACCCCCTCATCAGATTCAGCACAGTATTTGGGTCCTGACCGGCAGTTTTAAGAATCCCTTCCTTAGTTATTCCAGCCTGTAAGCTACACAAAGGGTTAATGAGTCTCTTTCCTGTTCGTTATCGTATTCTCTGCAATCTGCAACTCACAGTACATGGAACAGCCGTTACGGCTCAATACATTTCTTGCTTTCTCTCCTTCTGCCTAGTAACAATGAGCAAACTGCTCTCTCTTCATTTTATTGGACAGAATTTTTCTCTCTCTCCAATCCCTGCAAAATACTTTATCATTTTAAAAAAAATGAAAGTGAAACTACCACTCAGTTCAACGAGAACAATGTAGGAAATGGTGTGCTTTATCGTTTTGCTATTTATTGTTTGTATCCCAGCAGTATATTGTGGTAAGTATTATCTTTATTCTTCTGTCTGACTTCTCTCTCTATTATGTTACTAACAACTTAGAAGCTTATAAACAGCTTGTGCTTTAACTGGGAATAGTATGAACTGTAATGTGGCTCCTAAATGCAAAACTTCACCAGTAAAAAAACGTATTGCGTCACTTGGCTTTAACCAGTTTGAATACTTAACCAACAGTCTGGCAGGCTGTCCCGATACACAGACCAATAAGCTGCCAGCAGGCTCTGGAGAGGCAAAGTCAGCAGCTTTAATTGGCCCATGTATTTGCAACCTAACTTACCTCTAATACAACACTAATAACCTCGTTTTTCAGCATCCTGCAGTTTTACAATGATACAGTACCTATTTTTGACAACAATAAAAAGTTCTCTGCACTCACTCATTATCAATATACTGTATATAGGGGCATTCACACATTCTGTGCATTAAGCTACAAATCAGTGCCCTCCGCTTTAAGGGATTGTTTGCCCATATATTATAGTATACTTCATGCTGTCCAACTGTATCACAGTCACCCCCGGTCTGGCCTGTCCTACACTCACTCACCCCCGGTCTGGCCTGTCCTACACTCACTCACCCCCGGTCTGGCCTGTCCTACACTCACTCACCCCCGGTCTGGCCAGTCCTACACTCACTCACCCCCAGTCTGGCCTGTCCTACACTCACTCACCCCCGGTCTGGCCTGTCCTACACTCACTCACCCCGGTCTGGCCTGTCCTACACTCACTCACCCCCGGTCTGGCCTGTCCTACACTCACTCACCCCCGGTCTGGCCAGTCCTACACTCACTCACCCCCGGTCTGGCCTGTCCTACACTCACTCACCCCCGGTCTGGCCTGTCCTACACTCACTCACCCCCGGTCTGGCCAGTCCTACACTCACTCACCCCCGGTCTGGCCTGTCCTACACTCACTCACCCCCGGTCTGGCCAGTCCTACACTCACTCACCCCCGGTCTGGCCTGTCCTACACTCACTCACCCCCGGTCTGGCCTGTCCTACACTCACTCACCCCCGGTCTGGCCTATCCTACACTCACCCCCGGTCTGGCCTGTCCTACACTCACTCACCCCCGGTCTGGCCTGTCCTACACTCACTCACCCCCAGTCTGGCCAGTCCTACACTCACTCACCCCCGGTCTGGCCAGTCCTACACTCACTCACCCCCGGTCTGGCCAGTCCTACACTCACTCATCCCCGGTCTGGCCTGTCCTACACTCACTCACCCCCGGTCTGGCTTGTCCTACACTCACTCACCCCCGGTCTGGCCTGTCCTACACTCACTCACCCCCGGTCTGGCCAGTCCTACACTCACTCCCCCCCGGTCTGGCCTGTCCTACACTCGCTCACCCCCGGTCTGGCCAGTCCTACACTCACTCACCCCCGGTCTGGCCAGTCCTACACTCACTCACCCCCGGTCTGGCCTGTCCTACACTCACTCACCCCCGGTCTGGCCTGTCCTACACTCACTCACCCCCGGTCTGGCCTGTCCTACACTCACTCACCCCCGGTCTGGCCTGTCCTACACTCACTCCCCCTCCAGTCTGGCCAGTCCTACACTCACTCACCCCCGGTCTGGCCTGTCCTACACTCACTCACCCCCGGTCTGTCCTACACTCACTCACCCCCGGTCTGGCCTGTCCTACACTCACTCCCCCCCGGTCTGGCCTGTCCTACACTCACTTACCCCCGGTCTGGCCTGTCCTACACTCACTCCCCCCCGGTCTGGCCTGTCCTACACTCACTCACCCCCGGTCTGGCCTGTCCTACACTCACTCCCCCCCGGTCTGGCCTGTCCTACACTCACTTACCCCCGGTCTGGCCTGTCCTACACTCACTTTCCCCCGGACTGGCCTGTCCTACACTCACTCACCCCCGGTCTGGCCAGTCCTACACTCACTCACCCCCGGTCTGGCCAATCCTACACTCACTCACCCCCGGTCTGGCCTGTCCTACACTGACTCAACCCCGGTCTGGCCTGTCCTACACTCACTCACCCCCGGTCTGGCCAGTCCTACACTCACTCACCCCCGGTCTGGCCAGTCCTACACTCACTCACCCCCGGTCTGGCCTGTCCTACACTCACTCACCCCCGGTCTGGCCTGTCCTACACTCACTCACCCCCGGTCTGGCCTGTCCTACACTCACTCACCCCCGGTCTGGTCAGTCCTACACTCACTCCCCCCCGGTCTGGCCAGTCCTACACTCACTCCCCCTGGTCTGGCCAGTCCTACACTCACTCCCCCCCGGTCTGGCCTGTCCTACACTCACTCACCCCCGGTCTGGTCAGTCCTACACTCACTCCCCCCCGGTCTGGCCAGTCCTACACTCACTCCCCCTGGTCTGGCCAGTCCTACACTCACTCCCCCCCGGTCTGGCCAGTCCTACACTCACTCCCCCTGGTCTGGCCAGTCCTACCCTCACTCACCCCCGGTCTGGCCTGTCCTACACTCACTCACCCCCGGTCTGGCCTGTCCTACACTCACTCACCCCCGGTCTGGCCTGTCCTACACTCACTCACCCCCGGTCTGGCCAGTCCTACACTCACTCACCCCCGGTCTGGCCAGTCCTACACTCACTCCCCCCCGGTCTGGCCAGTCCTACACTCACTCCCCCTGGTCTGGCCAGTCCTACACTCACTCCCCCCCGGTCTGGCCAGTCCTACACTCACTCCCCCTGGTCTGGCCAGTCCTACCCTCACTCACCCCCGGTCTGGCCTGTCCTACACTCACTCACCCCCGGTCTGGCCTGTCCTACACTCACTCACCCCCGGTCTGGCCAGTCCTACACTCACTCACCCCCGGTCTGGCCAGTCCTACACTCACTCCCCCCCGGTCTGGCCAGTCCTACACTCACTCCCCCTGGTCTGGCCAGTCCTACACTCACTCCCCCCCGGTCTGGCCAGTCCTACACTCACTCCCCCTGGTCTGGCCAGTCCTACCCTCACTCACCCCCGGTCTGGCCTGTCCTACACTCACTCACCCCCGGTCTGGCCTGTCCTACACTCACTCACCCCTGGTCTGGCCTGTCCTACACTCACTTTTATCTGATTCATTAAGAATTCTACTGCTTCATTATACATTTAGCAAAGGGACTAAGTTTTTGTCCCAACACTTCAACTTTAGTGAACTTTAGCCTTTCCTTTTTTCAGGTCTGACCTGTAAAGCAAGGAAACCAGGATCCTTCTTATCATGCTTTTTATATAGGTTTTATGTTAAAGAGAGGAAAGGAGAAGATTAAAGAAATGCCAGTCTCAGTTAAATATTTGTTCTGTTTGTATATTTCCTTATACATGTTAAAGCCTCTCTGTATATTTTTGGTCTCCTAGAAAGTCACACTTTACAGTATCATATCACTTTGGCATCAGTGCCTATCCCTGGTGTGCCTCAGTATTCAATTATTGCGTATGTGGATAACAAGCAGTACGGAAGATACAACAGTGAGGTATGTGAGGCCGAGGCTTTGCTTCCATCACTGGGGGCACTTACCGAGCACTTGAAGTTGCAGACCCAATTTGCTAAGGGATATGTGTTGAAGCAAACACAGAAGCTGAATTTTCTAATTGAATTTTTCAATACAACAAAAGGTAAGTGGAAAACATTCTACAAATCTCAAAAGAAAATGTTGTTATCTGAAGAGACCCCCTTCTGAATATAGACAGATGTATTTTCTATTGTACAATACGATTTAGTGAATAATAATAATTAAATTATTATATTGTGTTGTAGTTTTTTGGACTTGCTCTTTAAAGAGGAGCCATGAAAGTCACATGGTAGAATAATCCTTGATCTGTGTGCTAGTAGGGATTGACAGTTCTTTGAAATGTCTTACCTCTTCAACTGTATGTAGCTATTCTTAAGGTGGCAAAGCACTGTAAGATACGCTCGTTTGGCAAAGTCGCCAAACAAATGGATATTTCCATGGATATGCCCACCTAAGGTGGGTGATGTGGGAGTAACCTGATCGTTTGTCCCTCAGGGAATAGAAGTTGCCAGAGTTGATATGGTCCCCGATCTGACAGGCAAATCAAACCTGCCCAATCGCCCTCTTGCCGGTTTTGGGCCAGAAATCAGTTGGGTAGGCAACAGAGATCCCCATCAACATCAAATTCAGGACAAGCACCAAGTTGGATAAGTACATATACTTATCCAAAATGGTGCTTGTCTTGAATTTGATGTTGATGGGGATATTTAAGTGCAGTTATTGTAGCAGTTAGGTGCTGGCTTCTGTGTGGCACATTCTTCCTTGTTGTGAAAGAATTATCTCAGTTGGAGAATTCAGAAGAATTCTTCCATGTCACTATACAATCTGATAAAGTCTATAGACTTTGCCTGTCCTTTATATAATAATGATGTCTCCTAATGGGAGGAGGGAAGCTTTATGCCAGTATTTTCCTTCTCTTTTCTTAAATGTCATCAAGAAAAAGATGTCAGCATTAAATTGCGCAAGTTTCTTCCATTGGTCATACAGTGAGACTTGATACAGGAACCAATAACGTGTACTCAAAACACAAAACTTAGTAAGATAAGACTAAAGCAAAAAAGTATAAAAAGTTGTGAAATAAAAGACCTCAGGTAACATTAAGTGGAAACAAAACAGAACAGGAAAGGTGTAAAATATGGTGTGTCATATATATCTGTGACTCAGTACATTTACATTGCAGGTAACGGGGATACCCATATCTACCAGAGGAAGGCTGCCTGTGAGCTGCATGATGATGGCACCATTGGGGGATACCAGGAGATTGCCTTTGATGGGAAGGAGCTTTTAATATTTGATAAGGAGAGAGCGGTATATGTGTCTGTAAGACAAGAGGCTGGAATGCTGGAACAGCTATGGAATAAGGAATATAATTCAATGAATAATAAGCTGTTCATGGAGATTGACTGCATTAAGCACATAAAGATGTATCTCCCGTATATATCCACTGACTTGGAGAAGAAAGGTGAGATCACAAAGCAGTGCTTGACCATTTTCTTTAGAAATTTGCTTTAAAGCAGTTACTCCTGCAGTGACGTTGCTCCTATAGTGTACTATATATAGAATTTTTTCAGTGTTTATCCCAGAATTAAGTGCTTACCCAATCGTTAGCCTTGGAAGCAAACAGTCAATAGGAGCAAATATAGTCCTTCCTCACTCATTAACAGCCAGTAGAATTAACGCTCTATAAATGAGAAAGAAAGAGATGGGCATGACAGTTACCAACAGGAGTAATTCTATTTGATTGACCAAGAGAGTATGCCTAGCAGTGCCTTTACTCCTCCTTACTTATTATGTTGCACTTCTCTGCATTAGTTTAGCTCAACCCCTCCTCTACTAGTATGCAGCTGAACCCGGGGATGTAGTTCATGGTCACGTGAATGTGGATCCAATTTATATGTGGGTAATATCATTTAAAGATGAGTTTAGTTACCCTTTAGAAGCCACCACTTTAATTTGCAGCTAAGTTACAATTCCTTTTAATGTTTAATGTATCTGCTCTCTTTTCCTGCTAGTCCCAAGGGTGAAGATTTCCAGCTCAGAGTCAAATGGGAGAATCAAACTGCACTGCCGGGTGTATGGGTTCTACCCCCGAGATGTGGAAGTGAAGTGGATAAAGAATGGGAGAGATGAGATTCACTCAGAGGAGGCAGCACAGATCCTGCCAAACCCTGATGGCACCTATCAGATCAGAGTCAGTGTGGGGGTAACACCAGACAAAAATAGTAACTACTCCTGCCTTGTGGATCATAGCAGTTTGGAGACCCCCATGATTGTACACTTTGGTGAGTTTTTTGTACTCTTGTTTAGCGTTTATAAGCAGGCCTTTGCAGTTCTAATGCAAGTTAGTGTCTGCTTTACCTATTGGCACAGCCCACAGTGAGAACCCTGAAACCTCTTCTGCCTTCCCCTACTCCTAAATCTCTTGCCCCCTACTGCCTTCACACATTGTGCTCCCCTCCAATAATGTCATTGTGCACACAGGAGCAGAGTGGGGTGGGAGGAGGCAAGGTAGCCGGCCAGGTTTCCTAGGGTGCCCAGTTGGGGTGGCCCACCCATGGGAGAGATGCAATAAAAAGTCTGAGGGGAGTTGCCAAGAGTGGGGAATGGAGAGGCAGAAGGACAGTTACAGAGTGGTGGGTGGCGCGCAGGCAGATTACGCTAGGGGTTTTCCTTGAGATGCCTCCATCATTACTGGTGGCGCTGAGCTGCCCTGTGATTGGGCAGGTGGGGAAGGAAGTCCAAATTTGAATTTGCTCAGTCAGCCTTCAGTCAGTAGTTGGAGCTTTAATATTTAAAAAAAAACTCAAAACCATACAGTCAGAAATGAAAAATAGAATAAATTCAAGATTTATACTATAATATATTGTTTGTTGTATTGTTTCTTACTATACTGTATATTAGAAATTATTGTATTGTATTAATACATTTTTGACTGAAAGAATACTATATTGTAAATAATGTAAATGGTTAATTTAATTCTCCTAATATTTTTTTCTTCAGTTGTTTTCCCATGATGCTCTTTACATTACTACCTGTGAAAAGATTTTCCTTCAAACCAATATCAGATCCTTACATTTTTTTTTTACTATACATTTCCTTTTTTAACATTCAACAGAAACCAAAAATGGAAGCTGTTTATATATCATCATTTCTGTCAGTGTGACGTTGCTCCTCCTCCTCCTGATTATCCTGGGAGTATTTATATACAGAAAAAGAATGACGGAAGGTATTTATTTCAATATTAAAATATCTTTATATTACATATATAACAAAGGTTTATGATCCAGAAGAGGGCACCAGGGGTCATTTATAAACATTGGGCAGATGGGCACCTTGCCAGTAACTGATGGCAAGAGGTAGAATCATTAGAATCGTTATTCTACTTGCAGCTGTCTAAAAAAGCTACCCGTGTTTCAACTTCACTGAACTGAGGCAGCGGAAAAGTAACCTGGTGAGGTTGAGATGGGCTAAAATGAGCCAAAGAGCCCTTTTCAAATACAAGATATGCACCGAGAGCCTACTTAGAACAGACAGTAGCCACATGCCGTGACTCTCACTCAAGGAATATTGGGCGAAGACATGCAAATCACTTCTTAATGTCTCTGTGGCCATAGTGTAATATATAGTGTAATACTGTTATTGCTTCACAATGTGCACTCTCATGTGCCTTTTAACACCAATGATGACTTTTACTTATATCACCCTTTTGTGCCCAGTTGTGATATCCCTTTCTGATTGCCAATCTACTAACAGACCCCCTTGGGTTTATATGGCATCCAATTGGTTTGCTTGTAGCTCCCACCTCTTAGTTTCAGGCAGTGTTAGAAACCACTTCCCATAGGTAAATTTCCAACTTTAGCAACTTTAGGTTAATTCCACGACCTTTCTGTTTCCCTTCCCCTTCTGTGCATTTACTGTGGGATAAATGCATACACCATATGTGTAAAAACTTAAATACTTTAGTATAAATAAAACTTCCCAATACACTCACAAACAGAGTATAGGATGTGCAGGAGTCACTGGTATGGATCAGGTGGCTGCTCCTTTTTCTTTCCCTGTTCCCGACCTGCAGTGTCATTCCTGGGTTCAGCAGTCCTGCCCTGTATAGTGCTCCTCCTCTGCGTCCTCTCTCACCACTGACGTGTTTCGCCACTTCCGGCTTCCTTCCTTCTTTTTAATAGCAAGGTGTCAAACAGTACTCAGCCCACATTAGTTTGATGCTTCTCAAGGATGTGGCCCATCACTCACTCCTACCTGACATGGTTGCTGCAAGTAGCAGGGTACAGGGGCTTGGTATCCATTCTCCAGCCCCACTTAGTTTGTCTGTGCCGGTGTGCTCAGGGATATTAGGCCCAACAGAAAGCCACTGGTCACATGTATGTGCATTATCGACAGCCTTTAAACTCAAACATGTTTCCAAGTTTCACTTGCAGCCAACACATTAGTGAAATGCATCTTGTGGGAAACAAGGGATACTTAACATATAGGGGCAGATTTACGACTTTTTTTTTTTTTCAATTTTCAAAATCAACTAAATTCATTTTCCCAAATATCTAATATTTACTAAAAAAAAAAAGTCGCAAGGAAAAGTTGCTCGACTCGACTTTTTTGAATTGTTGCTGCGAAAATCCAGACTTTATCTAATTGTCACTGCAACAATTCTAAAAAATAGAGTTTTGCCTACACAGTTACACTAGCTTTATCATCAGCTCATAGCTCTCCTAATGTGTTACAATCCCCTAATAATAAGCCAAAATGAGACTTGCCCTAGCACCTCAGAGGAAATGTTATGACACCATTTGGGACAAGGTCAAAAGAACAGGACCATAAATGGCACTCTTCATAAGTACATAACCAGCACACAGAGGTGATAAGCTTATAATTGCATAGGTATTATAACTATGTACTAAGCATAACTGAGCAGGAACAGCCCTGAGTTTGCTTATAGCTGAGACATTCTGTAGGAACATGGGAGAGTATAGAGGCATACAGTATATAGACAGCATTGCAGGACAGCCAGTGATGACATTTCCCTCAACAGCTCCAGTTTCTTAATCCCCATATCTCCTCCCTGTAGTTGCTTGTGCCATGTAACTATTCTTTCTTTCATTATAAATAATGTTTTTTGTTTTCTTTTAGACTCTCATGGCAGCCATGAACCTGTGAGTATCGATGGGGAGAGCTTGAACACTGATGTGTGCCCCGAGGAGCAGGAAGAGCAGATATCTGATAGCCCGCCGGAGGGATTAGAGAACTTGGATAAGATAATTCAACCCAAAAATTTTAAAAGAAGGTGTTGTATTTTGGATTCAAGCTGTTTCAATGGGTTCTAAAGCCCCCATGAAGCTGACCCACTTATTTTGTTCCAGATGTGAACAAATTCTGCTGCTCAAAAGCAATTACAGATGCAGGAGGATTCACCAGAGAATGCTGATTATGAGCACTACGGCAGCCATCTTGTTATCTTACATGTAGACTTCATTGTGTCCGGAGAGCTGGGGAATTTTTCAGCAATCGATATTGTTTAGAGCAGGGATCCCCAAACTTTTATTAACACACCCAGATGTAAAAAGTGTTGGGGAGCTACACATGCAACCCAAGTTATTCGGGGATGCCAAATAAGGGCTGTGATTGGCTATTTGGTAGCCACATGTGGACTGCTAGCCTGCTCTGTGTTTCCACTTGCCTCCAAGACAGAAATGTAAAAATGAGCAAAGACATTATGGCCACTGGGAGCAAAATCAAAGAGGGTGGTGAGCGACATGTTGCCCCTGAGCCACTGGTTGGGGATCACTGGGTTAGAGGAGCAGAGGGGCCTAAGCCTTATTTCTTGTAACAGTAACATTACTTATTGGAGTTAGATAACTGACTGGAGGATGGGGCAATTCTCTGGTGGATCCTGGAGGTGCCAGGGGCACATGGGAAAGAAGCAGAACCTGGGAAGAGTCTGGTCCTGGAGCCCAAACTAAAGGGAGGTTCACCAGAGGCAATAAGGCACGCCCTACATGCCCAACAGGGAGGTTCCACCCCTGCAGCACCACCTGCCAAGCAACAAGAATTCTCAAGGTGACCAACGCCGTCTCAGTGCAACAGAATTGCCTGTAAACTCTACTGACTCAAACCCTCTGAGCATTTGCTTAATAAGTCCCCAATGGGAGGCTCCAGTGAGGCCTTTTTTTGCATAGAAAAGACATTTTTGAAAAGATAGTACTAACTGGGGTTTTAAGGAACACAAGGGGTTATGTAATAAAAAGTACTAAGTTTGCCGAGCAACAGTGACCCATAGCAACCAATCAGCAGGCATTTACTGGTCACCTGTTAAAAAAACATACATCTTATTGGTTGCTATGTGTTACTGCTCCTGGCAAACTTAGTGCCTTTTATTACATATGGGGGTTTGTGTAGCAATTGAACTGTGCTTTAAAAATCCCACCTGTAAGTAATTCAGGGGCTGCCACTTTAAAATACTGTGGTAGTTAGTGGGCCGGTACTGTATTGCTAGTCCGTTATACAGACCCCCATGTAGGTGTTCTACTACTCTGCATTTTTCTCTTTGCTATAAAAAGTTCATTTGCTACATTTGTGTTATGATACCCAAGATCTTCCTGTAACATATACAGTGGATAAGGTGCCCTTTACTGTGATTTAAAAAGATATCATCTATTATCATCTTAATAATAGCAGGGGCTCCTTTATTCAATATAATTAGCTTTTCTGGATGACCCAGTTAAAGGGGCCACAGTGCAAATCCACAAAACATTGCATTAAATGAATGAACCATGCTGCTACTTATTGCTGAGAGTCCGAGGGTTAAGAGTGCAGTACCTTTTTCATCTTTATATGCAGCATATATATTGCAAGAAAGGCACAACCATGATGTCATTATTATCAACAAATGCCACATGTTATCTATAAATAACATTATCTATAAATTAATATTAACTATAAAAAGTGCCTATATCTTTAATACACACATATTTATATAAATACCCTATCCAGTTTATACTACTGCAATCTCCTACTAACCAGCCCCCCAGACTCCCACCTCCCTCCCCTGCAATCACCCTACACCTACACCCTGCTGCTGGGATCCCCCTGCTCTCTCCTAAGAGAGAACCTATTTATTCCATGGTAATATCCCTATCATCAGCGCCGGATTTGTAGTGGGGACGCCCCGAGGCCACCCCCATTTGGCGCCCCCTATCCCCCCCCGCTGCGCCAATATGCATGCGTGAACCCCCCTTCCCCCGCCCGCCGAGCGCGCATGCGCAAGCGCCAAAGTTGAATCTCCCATACGGGTCAGTGGGGAGAGTTCCCCATTGCTCCGTATGGGAGCAAAATCTTAAAATTTGCCTGCGGCGGGGCGGCATGCCGCCCCTATGCTTGTGCTGCCCTAGGCCCGGGCCTTTGTGGCCTCGCCACAAATCCGGGCCTGCCTATCATGGCTGCCTGTTAAGCAAAGGAAAGCATACAAATTCCTTCTGCTAACATTCATATGGCACTGCCATCTCTCAACTTAAACCTTTCTACCTTGCTGCTCCCCAATTCCTAATTCCATCCCCGAATTCCTTCTTAAGGAACAATCTCTCTAAGTAGGGATGAACCAAATCCACTTTTCTCGAATTCGACCGAACCCCAAATCCTTCTTGAGAGATTCGGCTGAATACCGAACTGAATCCGAATCCTAGTTTGCAAATGCAAATTATATTACAGAAGGGTTAAATGTTGCCGTCTGATAAAAAAATTTAAACTTCTATGTTTACATGACAAAGAGTCACATCGTTTTTGAGGATTTGGTTTCAGTTCTGCCAGGAGCGTGGATTCGGCCGAATCTTGTTGAAAAAGGCAAAATCCCAAACCGAATCCTGGATCCCTAACTTTATTTGTCTTGTCTAGTCCTACACTAGTGCCAAACCCCAAAACATGTGCGCTTTTATCCTCCAAATTGTGCCTGTATGTTACCCGACTACTTAGATTGTAAGCTCTATGGGGCAGGGACCTCCTTCCTACTGTGTCTCATACCACATGGCACTTACGCCCTGTGTATTTATACTTATTTATTGTATTTATTATAACACTTGTCCTCCCTGTGTGTAATTGTGTATATTGTAAGACTGTACAGCGCTGCGTACCCTTGTGGCGCTTTATAAATAGAGTTACATATAAACAAGGGCTTTGTTCACTCAGGCTGAAAAGCCAGTACAGGTGTTGGGTCTGATTAGTCACTACCTGTAAAAAAGTGGATGGGGCTTGGAGCAGGGTAATTTGCGTTAACAAGGGCTGCTGAAAAAGACTACAATTGTTTATTTTCTTATTTAATGTTTGTGATTAGAGAAGTGTATGAGGCCCCAGTGGGTTTTCACATGCGGAAATTAGAGGAGTAACTGGATTCTGGTCTAGACATGCTCTTCTTTCTTAGGGAGCAGCACTGGTTCTAATCTGGTAGATCAGAAGGGGAAAAACTGAACAAACTAACACAAGGCATGATAAATATACCTAAGGAATAGCAATATTAGTATTATCTGTAGAAATAATCTTATACCAAAGCCAAATGTGGGAATCCCCCAGCAAAAAAAGGAAAGTTGTGCTCAACCACTAAATTTTAAACCTTTAGGCGGGGGTGCAATGAGGTTGGGACCACAAAATACATATAGACAACAACAAGAGTCCTTCTGCACTCACCCATTACCAATATATATATAGGCATTAACCCATTCTGTGCATTAAGCTACCAAGCAATGCCCTCCCCTTTAAGCAAAACAGGGATTGTTTGTCCATATATTGCAATATACTTCAAGCTGGCCAACTGCGTCAAAGTCATCCCTTCTGGCCTCTCTATGGGAGACTTTCCTTGGGCCGGGTTGGAGCTGCAGAGTGCCATTGAGCCCTATGGGAGATTTTCCTTGGGCCGGGTTGGAGCTGCAGAGTGCCATTGAGCCCTATGGGAGACTTTCCTTGGGCCGTGTTGGAGCTGCAGAGTGCCATTGAGCCCTATGGGAGACTTTCCTTGGGAGGCTTTCCTTGGGCCGGGTTGGAGCTGCAGAGTGCCATTGAGCCCTATGGAAGGATTTCCTTGGGCCGGGTTGGAGCTGCAGAGTGCCATTGAGCCCTATGGGAGACTTTCCTTGGGAGACTTTCCTTGGGCTGGGTTGGAGCTGCAGAGTGCCATTGAGCCCTATGGGAGGCTTTCCTTGGGCCAGGTTGGAGCTGCAGAGTGCCATTGAGCCCTATGGGAGACTTTCCTTGGGCCGGGTTGGAGCTGCAGAGTGCCATTGAGCCCTATGGGAGACTTTCCTTGGGCCGGGTTGGAGCTGCAGAGTGCCATTGAGCCCTATGGGAGACTTTCCTTGGGCCGGGTTTGAGCTGCAGAGTGCCATTGAGCCCTATTGGAGACTTTCCTTGGGCCGGGTTGGAGCTGCAGAGTGCCATTGAGCCCTATGGGAGGCTTTCCTTGGGCCGGGTTGGAGCTGCAGAGTGCCATTGAGCCCTATGGGAGACTTTCCTTGGGCCTGGTTGGAGCTGCAGAGTGCCATTGAGCCCTATGGGAGACTTTCCTTGGGCCGGGTTGGAGCTGCAGAGTGCCATTGAGCCCTATGGGAGACTTTCCTTGGGCCGGGTTGGAGCTGCAGAGTGCCATTGAGCCCTATGGGAGACTTTCCTTGGGCCGGGTTGGAGCTGCAGAGTGCCATTGAGCCCTATGGGAGACTTTCCTTGGGCCGGGTTTGAGCTGCAGAGTGCCATTGAGCCCTATGGGAGGCTTTCCTTGGGCCAGGTTGGAGCTGCAGAGTGCCATTGAGCCCTATGGGAGGCTTTCCTTGGGCCGGGTTGGAGCTGCAGAGTGCCATTGAGCCCTATGGGAGACTTTCCTTGGGCCGGGTTGGAGCTGCAGAGTGCCATTGAGCCCTATGGGAGACTTTCCTTGGGCCAGGTTGGAGCTGCAGAGTGCCATTGAGCCCTATGGGAGACTTTCCTTGGGCCGGGTTGGAGCTGCAGAGTGCCATTGAGCCCTATGGGAGACTTTCCTTGGGCCGGGTTGGAGCTGCAGAGTAGAGATGTAGCGAACTGTTCGCCGGCGAAGTAATTTGCGCGTACATCGGGTGTTCGCGAACGCGGAAGTTCGCGAACTTTCGGCGTATGTTCGCAATTTGGGTTCGCCTTAGCTGGCGCCAAATTTTGACCTCTCACCCCAGAGTCAGCAGATACATGGCAGCCAATCAGGCAGTTCTCCCTCCTGGACCACCCCCCCCAACCCTGGACCGCTCCCTTCCATATATAAACCGAAGCCCAGCAGCCATTTTACATTCTGCATGTGTGTGTTTGAAGAGATAGTGTAGGGAGAGAAGCTGTGCAGGGATTTGAGGGACAGTTTAGGTAGCTTTGCTGAGTCTGACTAGTGATCTACTTTCTACTGCTCTGTAGTAGCTGCTGTGGGCAGCTGTCCTGTGCTGATAATCTGCTGTAACCCAATAGTCCTTGTAAGGACTGCTTTTATTTTCTGATTACTGTTACTCTAGTTTTCTTTTCACTGTGTACTGCAGCTCCGTCTGTGTGTGTTGGAGACAGGTGTGCTGCTCATAGTAGTGCACTAAGCACTAACCACCGTTTAAAACATAATTTTTTCTTATTTGTCTTTTTTTACTTTGCTACTGTAATTTATAGAGCCCAGTGCTATTAGTCTAGCTGTGTTGGGGACTGGTGTGCTGCTCCTAGTAGTTCACCCCCAGCACCAACCAGAGATCACTTTTGTTTTATTATTATTTTTTTTTTCATTTATCTTATTAGATATTAGATATAGATATTTAGATATTTATTTAGACATTCTGTCTAAAAATAACAATAGTAATTCCGTGTCCAGAAACATCACGCGAGTGATGTTTTTCCACCGGCAATACTACATCCACTACTGTATACTTTGCCATTGCAGGCCTTGTTGTTGCCACTGTCTTTTTCAACCAAGTGCCACCTAGCTGTGTGAGCTTTTGCACATTCTGTCTAAAAATAACAATAATAGTTTCGTGTCCAGAAACATCACCCAAGTAAAAAAAATGCCAGGCAAAGGCAGGCCGCCACGCAGAGGCACTAGGGGCCGTGCTGCTATGATATCCTGTGGCCCTAGGAAATTGCCCAGTGTTCCGAAGGCACTTACCCTGAACTCCCAAAATGCTGAAGAGGTAGTTGACTGGCTTACACAGCACACCCTATCCTCTACCGTTTCTAACTTTGCCATAACATCCTCATCCTCCTCTGCTATGGGCACCCCACGTACCACTTCCTCCACCACCATCGCCCCTTCTTCACTGACAGTGGAGTTGTTTTCACATGAGTTTATTGAACTGAGTGATGCGCAACCATTATTGCCTGAAGAAGATGAAGGAGATGAGGACGTTACACCAGATATCATAATTCAGGCAGGCAACACAACAGAGATGGACATAAGGTGTGATGAGGTCCCCGCTGCTGATGTCTTCTGTGAGCTGTCTGAGAAGAAATTGATGCATCTGAGGAGAATGATGATGAGGAGATTGATATTTTGTGGGTGCCCACAAGAAGAGAGCAAGAGGAGGATAGTTCAGATGGAGAGACGGAGAGTCAGAGAGGCAGGAGGAGAATAAGACTTAGAAGAAGCGTACTTCAAAACAAAGTTGCACAATATATGAAAGTCTGGACAATATGGGAACTCCGAGGCCTAGCCTCCTGACCGAATCATTTCTACCCTTATCACTTCCACACCCAGACCGCCATGAGGATTATTACTAAGCCAATCGCTCTCTCCCTTTCTATCCCCTATCCTCCCTCTACTCTCATTTATGGCTTACTCATATAGTTATATGTTTTCATCATGCATCCAACTGTTAAATGGTTTGATCTCTTAATCTGTATACCTCCACCTCTTTTCCCTCTCCCTTATACATAATATTAATCATTTAGCCTTCAGTATAACTTGCATAGACGACAATAAGGCACTTGCATTACGTACTGTTTCTTTTTAATATGCTATTCAAAGAATGTATAATGTAAAAGCCAATGGTACAATGTAATAACCATGCATGCACTGAAAAAATAATAAAAAATTTTAAGTTACAAAAAAAAAAAGACTTAGAAGAAGCAGGGACAGCTCGCAGGGAACAGTAGGGCAACAACATGAATTGGCACCTGTGGTCAGCCAGCCAACGCACCCGCCAACTTCTACTGTTACTGCTAGAAAGCCCACATCAAAAGGCTCAGCAGTGTGGCATTTTTTTAATGTGTGTGCCTCTGACAAAAGCGCTGTAATTTGCAATGAGTGCAGTCAGAAACTGAGTCTTGGGAAGCCCAACACCCACTTAGGTACAACTGCTATGCGAAGGCACATGAACGCCAAACACAAAGCACTATGGGAGCAACACCTCAAAGGCAGCAGCCAAACGCTAAGCCACCCTCCTTCTGCTCCAGCATCTTACTGCTCTACCTCTGCTGTCCTTGACCCGTCTCAACCACCCTCCACTCCGCCTTCCACCTTGACCACCAGTTCCTGCTCATCTGCCCCCAGCCAAGTTTCTGTGAGGGCCATGTTTGAGCGTAAGAAACCAATGCCTCCGAGTCACCCCCTTGCCCGGCTTGACAGCTGGATTGTCTGCACTCTTAGCCCGCCAGCTTTTACCATACCAGCTGGTGGACTCTGAGGCTTTCCACCAATTTGTAGCAATTGGGACACCGCAGTGGAAGGTACCCAGCTGCAATTTTTTTTCACAGAAGGGAATACCACACCTGTACCAGCATGTGCAGAGCCAAGTCACCGCATCTCTGTCATTTAGTGTTGGGGCAAAGGTCCATATGACTACTGACACATGGTCCTCCAAGCATGGTCAGGGCAGGTATGTCACCTACACTGCCCACTGGGTGAACCTGGTGATGGCTTGGAAGCAGGGAATGCGTGGTTCAACAACAGTGGAGTTGGTGTCACCGCCACGGGTTGCATGCGGGTCTGCCACCACCTCTACTCCTCCTTTGCTCTCTAACTCGTCTTCTAAGTCGTCTTCTAACTCGTCTTCTAACTTGGTTTCTTCCTCGGCTTCTTCCTCCTCTTCTGCTGTGTCCTCCTCCACACCTGTGCACCCCCAGCTCAACCTAGGCTATTCGATGTGCCAGGTACGCCGTTGTCATGCTGTCTTGGGCATGACGTGCCTGGAAAGCAGAAACCATACCAGGTCTGCACTCCTGTCATCTCTGCACTCACAGGCCGATTGGTGGCTGACCCCACACCAACTGAAAATCGGAAAAGTGGTGTGTGACAACGGAAGCAATCTGTTGGCAGCACTGAGACTGGGCAATTTAACACATGTGCCCTGCATGGCACATGTTTTAAATTTGATAGTCCAACGGTTTGTCTCAAAGTACCCAGGATTGCAGGACATTCTCAGGCAGTCCAGGAAGGTGTCTGGCCATTTCAGACATTCCTACACAGCCATGGCACGCCTTGCTCACATTCAGCGGCAGCACAAGTTGCCAGTCAGGCGTTTAATTTGCGACAGCCAGACTCGCTGGAATTCCACGCTTATGATGTTTGAACGTCTGCTGCAACAACAAAGAGCCGTCAATGAATACCTGTTTGAACTGGGTGGTAGGACTGGATCTGCAGAGCTGGGGATTTTTTTCCCCCATTACTGGGTGCTTATGCGTGACACCTGCAGGCTGATGTGCCCTTTTGACGAGGTCACAAATATGGTTAGTCGCACCAAAGGCACAATCAGCAACCTAATACCCTTTGCTTTTTTTCTTGAGCGTGCCGTGCGACGAGTGACAGATGACGCTGTAGACCAGCGTGACCAAGAGCATGATTTCTGGGCGGAATCACCAGAACATTCCCAGGCACCTGCTGCAACGCAGGGAGAGGTGTCAGAAGTGGAGTCAGAGGAGGAAGGTGGCTTTGTGGAGGCGGAAGACCAACAGGAGCAGGCTTCCCGGGGGGCTTGTGGTCACCTTTTGGGGAGCCCTGGTCTTGTATGTGGCTGGGGGGAGAAGACGGTGGTGGATGAGGACGTAGTCCTTGATAACGAGGAAGGGGAGATGGATACCTCTGCATCCAACCTTGTGAGAATGGGGTCTTTCATGCTGTCATGCCTGTTGAAGGAGGCTGTCATGCCTGTTGAAGCCCTGTATCAAGAGGCTTAAGGAGAAGGGACCTGTACTGGGTGGCAACGCTACTAGACCCTCGTTACAAGCATAAAGTGGCAGAAATGTTACCAACGTACCATAAGTCCGAAAGGATGCTGCATTTCCAAACCAGCCTGCAGAACATGTTGTACAATGCTTTTAAGGGTGATGTCACTCCACATTCCAGGGGCAGAGGTGCTAGTAATCCTCCCACGAGCACACCTGCAAGGACAATGCACTTTGGCCACTCTGTAACGTCAGACATGCAAAGTTTTTTCAGTCCAAGGCAGCGCCAGGACCCTTCTGGATCCACCCTCAGAGAATGCCTCGACCGGCAGGTAGCGGACTACCTGGCATTAACTGCAGATATTGACACTCTGAGGAGTGATGAACCCCTGGACTACTGGGTGCGCAGGCTTGATCTGTGGCCAGAACTGTCACAATTTGCCATAAACCTGTTGTCTTGCCCCGCCTCAAGTGTCCTCTCAGAAAGGACCTTCAGTGCAGCAGGAGGGATTGTAACTGAGAAGAGAACTCGCCTAGGTGACAAAAGTGTTGATTACCTGACCTTTATTAAAATGAATGAGGCATGGATCTCGGAGGGTTACTGCACTCCGAAAGACTCGTTCTGACTGCCCATGCAGCTGTCCTTCTCTGCACGCCGCTTGACACCACACACAGCTGTCCTTTAGCGTCCTCCTCCACCACCGTACAAACTAGGGTGCAAATCCTACTGGTTTCATTTTAAGCCAAACTTTTTGGACAGGTAAATCCTGAATTTTTCTGTCTTCTGTGCTTGTTACGCTATCTTAGTTTTTTGAAAGGTTTTGCCTAGGGCATGGTTATGATACCATTTATCTAACATATTTTTTCTGTCTTCTGTGCTTGTTACGCTATCTTAGTTTTTTTAAAGGTTTTGCCTGGGGCATGGTTGTGATACCATTTATCTAACATATTTTTTCTGTCTTCTGTGCTTGGTATGCTATCTTCGTTTTTTGAAAGGTTCTGCCTGGGGCATGGTTGTGATACCATTTATCTAACATATTTTTTCTGTCTTCTGTGCTTGGTATGCTATCTTCGTTTTTTGAAAGGTTCTGCCATGGGCATGGTTGTGATACCATTTATCTAACATATTTTTTCTGTCTTCTGTGCTTGGTATGCTATCTTCGTTTTTTGAAAGGTTCTGCCTGGGGCATGGTTGTGATACCATTTATCTAACATATTTTTTCTGTCTTCTGTGCTTGGTATGCTATCTTCGTTTTTTGAAAGGTTCTGCCATAGGCATGGTTGTGATACCATTTATCTAACATATTTTTTCTGTCTTCTGTGCTTGGTATGCTATCTTCATTTTTTGAAAGGTTCTGTCTGGGGCATGGTTGTGATACCATTTATCTAACATATTTTTTCTGTCTTCTGTGCTTGGTATGCTATCTTCGTTTTTTGAAAGGTTCTGCCATAGGCATGGTTGTGATACCATTTATCTAACATATATTTTCTGTCTTCTCTGCTTGGCACGCTATCTTCATTTTTTTAAAGGTTCTGCCATGGGAATTGTTGTGATACCATTTATCTAACAT
Source organism: Xenopus tropicalis (assembly GCF_000004195.4). Taxonomy (NCBI): domain Eukaryota; kingdom Metazoa; phylum Chordata; class Amphibia; order Anura; family Pipidae; genus Xenopus; species Xenopus tropicalis. The sequence goes on along the minus strand of NC_030684.2, from coordinate 134,270,234 downwards.
ATTTTTTCTGTCCTCTGGGCTTCAGTGGCTGCGACAACAAAAATACAAACTTTTTCAACATTTATCTAACATATTTTTTCTGTCCTCTCCTCTGTGCTTCAGTGGCTGCAACAAAAAAAAAAACATAATTTTTCAGGAATGTACACATTCCTGATTTTTCAGGGTTCTGCAACAGCGGCAAAATTGTATCTTTTATGGTCACCACAGGTGATCAATAAAGTAGGACAAAACTGGGCCCACACTGCAGAATCAGTGTTTTTTGGTTCACGTCACTGTACATTGAATTACCTCTGCCTGACCGTGCACGTGCGCACAAGCACGGTGACTGCTAAACACACCACTACAGAAATATTCCCACCGACAGGACGAACGTCCTGGAGGTGACAAGCAACTAGTAAAAACTATTATTCGCTTACTTGACGGTATCATTAAAGCTTTTTGCGTTTTTTTTCGTTGCAGTAAACGCAGCGTTTTGTCTTTGCGTGTGAACCGGCCGTAACCTTTACACGACTTGATTGGCATGTAGACGCCGGACGTTTTAAAGCAGTTTATTACACAAGTTTAGGAATGTAGTGTGATTTGTGCCCTTTACAGCACAAAACGCAACGCTGTGTCAACAACGTATTTTTGAGAGACATTTTTGCCCTTGATCCCCCCCCGGCATGCCACTGTCCAGGTCGTGGCACCCTTTAATCAACTTTAAAATCAGTTTTCTGGCCAGAAATGGTTTTTCTAGGTTTTAAAGATCGCCTTCCCATTGAAGTCTATGGGGTTCGCAAAGTTCGCGAACGTTCGCAAACATTTTTTTTGAGGTTCGCTACATCCCTACTGCAGAGTGCCATTGAGCCCTATGGGAGGCTTTCCTTGGGTTGGGTTGGAGCTGCAGAGTGCCATTGAGCCCTATGGGAGACTTTCCTTGCACCGGGTTGGAGCTGCAGAGTGCCATTGAGCCCTATGGGAGACTTTCCTTGGGCCGGGTTGGAGCTGCAGAGTGCCATTGAGCCCTATGGGAGACTTTCCTTGGGCCAGGTTGGAGCTGCAGAGTGCCATTGAGCCCTATGGGTGACTTTCCTTGGGCCGGGTTGGAGCTGCAGAGTGCCATTGAGCCCTATGGGAGACTTTCCTTGGGCCGGGTTGGAGCTGCAGAGTGCCATTGAGCCCTATGGGAGACTTTCCTTGGGCCAGGTTGGAGCTGCAGAGTGCCATTGAGCCCTATGGGAGACTTTCCTTGGGCCGGGTTGGAGCTGCAGAGTGCCATTGAGCCCTATGGGAGACTTTCCTTGGGCTGGGTTGGAGCTGCAGAGTGCCATTGAGCCCTATGGGAGGCTTTCCTTGGGCCGGGTTGGAGCTGCAGAGTGCCATTGAGCCCTATGGGAGACTTTCCTTGGGCCGGGTTGGAGCTGCAGAGTGCCATTGAGCCCTATGGGAGACTTTCCTTGGGCCGGGTTGGAGCTGCAGAGTGCCATTGAGCCCTATGGGAGGCTTTCCTTGGGCCAGGTTGGAGCTGCAGAATGCCATTGAGTCCTATGGGAGACTTTCCTTGGGCCGGGTTGGAGCTGCAGAGTGCCATTGAGCCCTATGGGAGACTTTCCTTGGGCCAGGTTGGAGCTGCAGAGTGCCATTGAGCCCTATGGGAGACTTTCCTTGGGCCAGGTTGGAGCTGCAGAGTGCCATTGAGCCCTATGGGAGACTTTCCTTGGGCCGGGTTGGAGCTGCAGAGTGCCATTGAGCCCTATGGGAGGCATCCAAAATCATGCACAGAAGGATCAAAGTCAGAAAGGCTTTGCCCCGTTTACGATTGTCCAGAGAACTAACAGTGTAAGTTGGCAGGGACTTTTGCCTTTCATTCTTAATTACAGTTAAGGCAAAAATACACTGGCAGAGAATTTAGTAAGTTGGGTTGAAAAATTTACAGCGGCTAAATATCAGCACATTGAGCTTGCACAGTGTAGTTACATTTGTAAGTAAATAAACCAGTAGAAAATGTGCACTAGTCAATATGGCCCTAAGTGCAAGACTGAGAACACAGTATGAAAATCTTGTAGATTGCACAATTTTTTTTTTTTACAATATACATCCCTTCCTGCACAGGGGAAACAAGCCAAATATGTTTTCTCTTCTGTTATTTCATTAGGGTCCCTGTTAATGTAAATATACTTTCCCTTTTCTGCCCAGCAACTGTGCCTGAGAAGGCTCCTGCTTTCCCATTGGAGAGATCACGTAACCCTGCCCAATCAGTGGAAACGTTTGACTCACAAAAATGAAACTAATATTCCATTGTGTGAATATAACGGGAACATGGCTGGTATCCTCCCTCCGGTGTTTCTGATCTTTAGCCTGGGGACTTCTGTTGTGTATTCTGGTGAGTAATAATAATATTATCAAGGATAATAACTAAGAAGCTAATTAATCTTATGTTAGTACATAGTTATACCTACAAGTAGAAACAATAACAAAAGAATATCCATGACTTGCTTGCTAGTAGCTGGAATAATTATTTACTTTTATGCTTTTTTTACACAATCAGACACAAATAAACACACAACTACATGCAAAGACAAATACCCGCCCCCCCCAGTGAAAATATTCTGTTGAGAATTTTTAGTTTTCTTAAGGTTACAATTGTTATTAAGTAGAAAATGTATCATTAACAGAAAGCTCCCAAATACCCCAGGGTCTGGCAAGAAGTACATTTGTACCCTGCTCACAGTTGGGGCCCTCACAGATGTAGTTAGTGGAGGGGGTAATGGGCTATGTGGTACTAAATCGTCTGTAACACAGACACTTGGTCTGATAGTGGCCCTTATCTACAGTACAGGCTTTGGACACAAACACAGCCACCATCATGCCTAAGGAGTTTAGGAACCTAGACTTTCTACACTTTATTTCAGAAATTAAACCTATATATATATATATGTGTATTTCCTTAACCCATAGAAAGACAAACCATACAGCTCTCCTAAGAACTCCAAAAGTTTATCTTGATGTGGCGCAATGTGAAATTGCGTGGTTTTTTGGGGGGGATATATATCTGCATTAGCCCCTTCCCCCTTTTTTTTCTTTCAGTACCACCCCCTCCTGATTATTACAGTAATGGCATTAATAAAGATTAAAAAAAAAAATAAAAAAGGAGTTTAGGAACCCAGACACATACAAGGTTTTTCACTGGCTGCACAGGACCAACCATTTAAAGTCACCAACCAACTGTTCAGAACATGAATATTTTCCAATTTTCACTTCCCTTAATCCATTAATACAAGATATTATCATGTAATCCTAGTCAGGCATGGATCACGGCAAATTTTCACCATTGTATGTATGTATGTATAACTTTATTTATAAAGTGCCACAAGGGTATGCAGCGCTGTACAATCTTACAATATACAAAATTATACACAGGGAGGACAAGTGTTATAATAAATACAATAAATAAGTATAAATACACAGGGAGTAAGTGCCATGTGGTATGAGACACAGTAGGAAGGAGGTCCCTGCCCCGTAGAGCTTACAATCTGAGTGGTTGGGTAACATACAGGCACAAACTGGAAGGTAAGAGTGCACCAGGTATGGTCCCTGCCCCGTAGAGCTTACAATCTAAGTGGTTGGGTAACATACAGGCACAAATTGGAAGGTAAGAGGCACCAGGTATGGGCATTTGCCCTTAAGCGCAGGACTGGGCAAAATAATGTTTTAGTGCCCCAGAAGGTACAGTCTGAGTTTTATCTTAAAGAGAGTGGGTGAGTGTTCCCAACGGAGGGATTCAGGGATAGAGTTCCAGAGGGAAGGAGCAGCGAGATAGAAAGGGTTAAGTTGAGAGAGTGCAGTGGGTGTGGATAGGGTAAAGAGACGGAGGCTCTGAGAGGAGCGGAGGAGATGGCCAGGAACGTGCAGGGAGACCAGTGAGCTTTTGCAGGGTATTAGTTGGAGGTGTTAGATTTTTCAAAAAGTTATATACTGTAGTTTATAAGAACAGCAGTGTGTAGAATGGAGCAGAGAGGAAGATATTACTACAGAGTAGGGACAGGCAGCTGGAGGGCTAAAGGAAGACGTTACCTTTGGAAGCACAAACATGAAAGATAAAACTAATAAGAGCAATGCCATTATGCAGGGATATCCAGTAAACTGGGTCTTGATTCACATGGACAGAGGCTGCCGAGTCTTCTGCTGTTGCTCCCTAGTTGCTCCTCTTGTTAAACTCCCTTTTCAATTCACTTGTGAATAGAGATGTAGCGAACCTCACAAAAAAAGTTTGCGAACCCATTTGGGAACTTCCGCCAAAAAGAGCGAACTTTTGCGAACTTTGCGAACCCCATAGACTTCAATGGGAAGGCGAACTTTAAAACCTAGAAAAGCCATTTCTGGCCAGAAAACTGATTTTAAAGTTGTTTAAAGGGTGCCACGACCTGGACAGTGACATGCAGGAGGGGGATCAAGGGCAAAAATGTCTCTGAAAAATTACAAAGAATTTTGGGTTACAGCAGATGAGATCAGCAGGACAGCTGCCCAGCTAAGGTGAACCCAAAATTGCCAACATCGCTAAAAGTTCGCGAACTTGCAAACACCCGATGTTCGCGCGAATTAGTTCGCCGGTGAACAGTTCGCTACATCTCTACTTGTGAATGATTCACTTTGGAAGGATTCACTCTTGCGCTGCTTTCCCAAATGAGGTTCTTAAGATATAGGGAGAGCAAGCTGGGACACTCCTATACACAGGGCTGGGGAATCAGAGCTGATTGCAGCTAGTTAAATTACAAATTGAATCAGCTCAGAGTCCCAGGATGAGAAAAGATACACTGAACTACAAAGTTTGTTTAGATAAGTTTACGATGGGGGTCATAAAATGTACAAATTAATGGAGCACAGGAATAGGGGGCATGTAATATTGGGAATTGAGAATGGAAATAGAATAGCGCAGCAATTACCCAATAAACTAGCACAATGCAGTATTCAGGGCCACAGTAGAGATGGAAATAGTGCAGCAATTACCAATAAACTAGCAAAATGCAGTATTCAGGGCCACAGTAGAGATGGAAATAGTGCAGCAATTACCAATAAACTAGCAAAATGCAGTATTCAGGGCCACATTGGATATGGAAATAGTGCAGCAATTACCAATAAACTAGCAAAATGCAGTATTCAGGGCCACAGTAGAGATGGAAATAGTGCAGCAATTACCAATAAACTAGCAAAATGCAGTATTCAGGGCCACAGTAGAGATGGAAATAGTGCAGCAATTACCCAATAAACTAGCAAAATGCAGTATTCAGGGCCACAGTGGACATGGAAATAGAATAGTGCAGCAATTACCTGTAGAATAAGTAGAAGAGAGAAGGTGTCAATTCCTAACTCCTTGTTAAACTCCTTTTCCAGTTCACTTGTGAATGATTCACTTTGGAAGGATTCACTCTTGCGCTGCTACCCTAGCGCTGCTTTCCCAAATGAGGTTCTTAAGATATAGGGAGAGCAAGCTGGGCCTGAACACAGGACTGGGGAATCAGAGCTGATATATAGATACATGCACTCCTCACTACACTGGACAGCATAGACCACAATACTTTTTATGTCCCTTCTGTATTGGGTATTTTGGGTGTACCAACTTCGGTCTCAGCATGTTGCTTGGTTCAGTGGAACCATAAGGAATGGATAGAAACAGGTAAGATGAAATAACTTCTTTCCCACATTTCCCTCAAAATATGCTCACTGCTCAGGATTGCACTGCCTGCAGCCCTTTCCATCTAAGTGATCAACAAACTCTTTTGCTGAGTGCCCTACTCCACAAGAAACTCCAACCCCGATTATGCAGGATGTGATAATTGCCATAACTGGAACATTAGAGAAACAGGTTGGCACTCTAGAATACCACACTGTCTCTATTGCTGCCCACAGTTTTATATTAGCAAGTGTTTACTACCTCCCCCCCCCCCCCCCCCCATTTTAATGGGAGACTTTAGAACTGTCCTCAACCCTGAGAATACTTGGGGAGAATTAGCAGCCCATCGGGACTGGTTTAGAGCCAGAAATGGATTTGTGAAGGTGGTTTTACCCTTCCACACGATAGTACTCATGCTAGGAGGGCCCTTAACGGTCCCTGTCTGTTATGTTTTCATAACTCACCGGTCCTTCCTTAACAGGCAATGAATTAAAGAGTTGGATGCATGCCTTAGAGACTGTGTGTGATCTGGGAGAGGCTGAGGATCAATATGCAGTTGATACAAGCTCCAGTAGAAAAATGGGGTCTTGCCCTTCCAAAATTTCTGATGGACTTTTATGCCAGCAAATTAGTATACATGCCTGGAGGTGGCTCAACCCAGACCCAAATAACCAGGCCATGGTCAACCAATTGCATAGAGGTCTTCCCACAATATATATCATGACCTATTCCGTGAAAACTGCAACTCATTCATAGGACCGTGGTGTCTGCTTCACCGACTAGCTGCCAGCTACCTTTCCCAGTCAAAAGCTGACCTACACAGCATAAGGATGTCCAGATAAGTTTGGGAACATGGAACACATGTCTGGCAGATACACAAATAGGAGACCCTTCCCTCTAACTCTAGGTACAGCCCATTTGCATCGAGAGGCCCCTATAACTGGAGAGATCCCAATGGATATTAGCATAGTTCTAACCTTTATTAAGTCATAATACAACAGATCTTAGATTGCACATCTTTTGTGGGATACACTGTTACTCCATGAATAGTACATCATTGATCTATACATTCTTCTTTATTTTGTTTTCCTTTTTTATGTGTACGATTACATGATATTCGTCAATTTTATTGTTACAAAACAACAATAAAAACAAATATTTGCCTTTGTTTTACAGCTCTTACACTCCTGTTTTCATGTCTCCATTGAAAAAATGTTCTGCTTGTATAGTATCCTTATAAACTCAGTGTCGGACTGGGACCCCAGGGTTCACCAGAAAACCTTAGACCCTAGGCCCACTTTCCAAACTATTTTTCCTCCTTTCCTCACCCAACCTCTTTATTCTCCCAGTCTCTTTTATTTACATGCTAGCATCTATTCTTCCACCTATTTCTCCTCTTTATTCCCATTTAGAAATAGGGAATGACCATATAGCAGGCCATTTGGTAAAGGGCAGGAGGGCCCATTGACACCTGGGCCCACCGGGAGATTTCCTGGTATCCTGGTGGGCCAGTCCGACACTGTATAAACTGTAAACAAAGCCTTTTTTTTCTTCCTTAGGAAGTCACACTCTACACTATGATGTCACTATTGTATCAGCTCCGACCCCTGGGGTCCCTCGGTATTTAGTTAGTATGTATGTGGATGGCGTGCAGTATGGGAGGTACAACAGTGACACGTGCCATGCCGAGGCTTTATATCCGTCCCTGGGGGCACTTTCTGAGCACATAGAAAAGCAAACTCAGTATGCTCAGGGATATGAAATGAGGCAAAGACGCAGGCTGAAATCTCTAAATGGATATTTAAACAAAACAAGAGGTAAGTGTAAAATACTCTGCATATTTCCTAAGCAAAAATATTTTATATGTTTCTTCATTAAAAGTACCTTGCACCTCCACATGGTTGTGCTCTGTGCCACTCTGTTCGCTTTGCCCCCCTTGTAAATCGTGTGCAGTGCACATGTTGATGCAAGGAAACCGTGAATCTACTGCCACCTCCAAAGGTGACAGTATCTCCAGGAGTCCCTAGTGTCCTGTGTCAACAGCTGAAGCACATTTGGGTCTTAACAATCCCATAGTTGTCACTTTGACGTGGAGCACCAGAAATAGTAAAATCCAAACACTGAAAAGATTTAGTGCAACTGTGTCCGATTCGCATTAAAGTGTCAGACGTTTTTTAGATCACTAGCTGCAATTTTATCAGACAAAATGCAACCTTGCAAACGCAATCATGCAGGAATTTGAATGTAAAAAAAATGTGAAGAAATGCTGCATTGTGAGTAAAAAATATGCAGAAAATTGCACACTGCACAACGTGATTCAATTGCTTGTAAAGGAGTCCTATTTAACCCCTTCAAAACCGAAAAAGAAAGCAATTCGAATGTAGCCGACTCACTCTCTGTCTTTAATTATTTACTTGTTAGTCATTTATGTTTTCAATTGATTCTTATCGCTTTTATATTCCCTCTTCTGCCCTTCATTTGTTTTTGTCTACTTATATAATTTATATAGTATAAGTAAAGTCAAAATCAAAATCTGACTCTTTCTTTGTTAAAGAAAATGAAGAGAAATGGGTTGCTAAGAGAGGGATAGCGAAGAGTAACTTGTAGTGATACGCACATTTTTTTGCCAGGCATGGATTCACTGGAGAATCATTGAGAAATATTTTTGTGAAACTGATGCACGTTAAAATCAGTCACGGTCACGTTGAAAAAGTTGCACTCGTGGCAAACAACCCACAGCCCCATCAAAAAAGTCTCACCAGTAAAAGTTGCATGGAAACCACTTTAGCTAGTTAGATTTATATTTCCCTTTAGTTTGGAAATATTTTTAAAACCTACTCAGTGATGCACAGAAAGTAAAGAGAGCCCAATCTTTACAAGTGGACACCCAGGAATGGAACTAGGGGAAAGCAAAAAAGGTCATGTGCCTAGAGCTTACAACCAATGGGTGTGCAGGAACCCTAGGCTCATACCTCTGCTCCCTTCTCTTACTCTGGGCTGCACATCCAGAACTGCCCTGAGGAGCAAACAGGTGGGGTTGTTGGCAAGCAGTGAGGGGAAAGGGGTTGAGTGGCATCTTGTCTTCTTGGCACCAAAAGCTGTGTGTGTACGGTTGTATTGCAGGTAATGGTAATATCTACCAGAGGAGGCTTGCCTGTGAGCTGTATGAAGATGGCACCATTGGTGGATATGAGGAGATTGCCTTTGATGGGCAGGAGCTTTTGGTATATGATAAGGAGAGAGTGGTGTATGTGCCTGTAACACAGGAGGCTGAGATGTTATCGTTCATATGGAATATACGTTGTGGTCCCACTGATACTAAGATATACATGGAGAATGACTGCATTGAGCATATAAAGCTGTATCTCCCTTATATATCCACTGACTTGGAGAGGAAAGGTAAGAACTCAGAAAAATGTTTAAATAACAGTAATTAATTTGTTTCACTACTTTAATATATGTAGCACATTTCCAAAGAGAACTAAAAAAAAAATAAGTTAAAAAAACTTGGTTATATTTGTCTTTGAGGTATGTGTTGATCCATTCATCAGGTCCAGTGGCATAAACATAGACAGTCACTAGGCTTATTCTGTTTTTGGCAGCAGAAATTGAAGAGAAGAAAAGGTATTGCTGGAGTCTAGTGCTGCTATACATGTGTAGTGCCCTCACTTCTTGGTAGTATTAATAGTATTAATAGTATGCCTATGAGCAAGGAAGGGATGGGCATGCCTAGTATCCAATAGGATTAATGGTATGCCTATGAGCAAGGAAGGGATGGGCATGCCTAGTATCCAATAGGATTAATGGTATACATATGAGCAAGTTAGAGATGGGCATGCCTAGTATCCACCTATCTGCCTATAATCCCCTCTAATGTACTTGTACAGAGTAATCATGTCCCCTCGCAAGCGCCTCTTTTCCAGAGAAAACAACCCCAACCCTGACAGTCTAACCTCATAGTTTAACCCTTCCATCCCCTTTACCAGTTTAGTTGCAGTCTCTGCACTCTCTCCAGCTCATTAATATCCTTCTTAAGGACTGGAGCCCAAAACTGCACTGCATACTCAAGGTGAGGCCTTACCAGGGACCTATAAAGGGGCAAAATTATGTTCTCATCCCTTGAGTCAATGCCCTTGTTTATACAAGACAGCACTTTATTTGCTTTAGTAGCCACAGAATGACACTGCCTGGAATTAGACAACTTGTTATCTACAAAAACCCCCAGATCCTTCTCCATTAAGGATACACCCAACACAGTATCATTCAGTAGATAGTTCAAGTTTATATTATTTCTACCAAAGTGCATAACTTTGCACTTATCGACATTGAACCTCATTTTCCAGTTTACTGCCCAGCAATTGGTCTTCATTATTTATTTTTTTTATAGTTCTTTGGATGATTTGCCTTCCTCTTTTAAATCTTTCCTGCTCTTTTACACCACCACCTGGTTGCTAAGGTAAACAGTACCCTAGCAACCAGATAGCTGCTGAAATACCAAACTAGAGAGTTGCTAAACAAAAACCCAAGTAACTGAAAAACTACAAAACATAAAAATGACAACCAATTGTAAATTGAATATCAGTCTACTTCATACCAAAAGTTCATTTCACAGTGAACAACCCATTTAATAAACAAGTTGAAAAACAAAGGGCCAAGGACTGACCCCTGCGGTACCCACTAACCACACTGGTCCAATTAGAAAATGTTCCATTTACCCCACTCTGTGTAATCTATCCTTCAGCCAGTTCTCTATCCAATTACAAATATTATTTTCCAATATTCCTTTACCTTTTGTATGGTACTGTATCAAATGCTTTACCAAACTGTAAGTTGATCACATCCACTGCCATTCCAGAGTCTAGGTTCCTTATTGCCTGCCTTATTTATGGCTAACATGTTTAACCTGGCTGTATTTTGCCCTATATTAAGAGAAATTTTTATCAAAATGAAACTTGCCAGGAAAATAAAGAGTAACTTACAATCTGTTTTGTTAACATGCCTATTATCAAAAGTAAAAGAAATGGTGGTTTCTACCCTCTGCACTTGGCTTTGTGCCCTCGGGTACAGGGGAACTATAGAGGTTGGAATGCTCATATGCAGGCATGATAATTTACAACGGATTTAATTATCTTTATTTGTAGCCATGTTACACTTCTATTGTAAGGAGTTTCTACTTCTGTTGCATTTGCTTTCATTAGCTAATGATTTCTCACTCTTCCTGCCAGTTCCCCCCAATGTGAATATTTCCAGCTCAGAGTCAGAGAGTGGCACCAAACTGCACTGCCGGGTGTATGGGTTCTACCCCCGAGATGTGGAAGTGAAGTGGATAAAGAATGGGAGAGATGAGATTCACTCAGAGGAGGCAGCACAGATCCTGCCAAACCCTGATGGCACCTATCAGATCAGAGTCAGTGTGGGGGTAACACCAGACAAAAATAGTAACTATTCCTGCCTTGTGGATCATAACAGTTTGGAGACCCCGATTATTGTAACCTTTGGTGAGTTTTTTGTACTCTTGTTTAGCGTTCATAAACAGGCCTTTGCAGTTCTAATGCAAGTGAGAACACAGTGAGAACCCTGAAACCTCTTCTGCCTTCCCCTACTCCTAAATCTCTTGCCCCCTACTGCCTTGACATATTGTGTTCCCCTCCAATAATGTCATTGTGGACACAGGAGCAGAGTGGGGTGGGAGGAGGCAAGGTAGCCGGCCAGGTTACCTAGGGGACCCAGTCGGTGGGGGACACCCATGGGAGAGATGCATGCAATAAAGAGTCTGAGGGGAGTTGCCAAGAGTGGGGAATGGAGAGGCAGAAGGACAGTTGCAGAGTGGTGGGTGGCGCGCAGGCAGATTACGCTAGGGGTTTTCCTTGAGATGCCTCCATCATTACTGGTGGCGCTGAGCTGCCCTGTGATTGGACAGGTGGCATCAGTCAGCCTTCAGTCAGTAGTTAGAGCTTTAACCAGGAGAAATATTTGAAAAAAAAACTCAAAACCATACAGTGAGAAATGAAAAATAGAATAAATTCAAGATTTATACTATAATATACTGTTTGTTGTATTGTGTCTTACTATACTGTATATTAGGAATTATTGTATTGTATTCATCCATGTTTGACTGATTAATCCATTTTTCCTAATATTTTTTTCTTCAGTTGTCTTCTCATGATGCTCACTAAATTATTACCTATGAAAAGATTTTCCTTCAAATCAATATCAGATCCTTACATTTTTTTTTACTATACATTTCCTTTTTTAACATTCAATATACAGTACCCAACAATGGAAGAAGCCATTTGTATTTCATCATACCTGTCAGTGTGATATTTCTCCTCCTCCTGATTATCCTGGGAATATTTATATACAGAAAGCAAATGACGAAAGGTATTTATTTTAATGTCAAAATATCATTATATTAGATATATAACAGGTGTATGATCCAGAAGAAGGTACAGCATGTTGTTACTCTCGGCTCTGGGCACTGGGGGCTCTGGAAAGTGAAAGGACTAAGCAGGCAAGTCACACTCTGTCATAAGCAACTTGGGCACCAGGGGTCATTTACTGTATAAACATTGGGCAGATGGGCACCTTGCCAGTAACTGATGGCAAGAGGTAGAATCATTAGAATCGTTATTTTACTTGCAGCCGTCTAAAAAAGCTACCCGTGTTTCAACTTCACTGAACTCATAGGATCTACAGTTATTAACCAGATAAGGCAGCGGAAAAGTAACCTGGTGAGGTTGAGGAATGCACCGAGAGCCTACTTAGAACAGACGGTAGCCACATGCCTTGACTCAGGAATATTGGGTGAAGACATGCAAATCACTTCTTAATGTCCCTGTGGCCATCTATGGATCCAGAACCCATGGTTTAACAGTAGGCAGAGAACACTTCCCTTCCATAGTGCCACAGTGAGCGTCTCCCTCTCTATCCAGCACCAGTTCAACAGTATAACTGGGGAGTCTAGTCTAGACTAGTCTAACTACAAAGAAGAATAACTATAAAATAAAACCCTTATGGTCAATCTGTTCCCTTCTTTTTAATAGCAAGGTGTCAAACAGTACTCAGCCCACATTAGTTTGATGCTTCTCAAGGATGTGGCCCATCACTTACTCACTCCTACCTGACATGGTTGCTGCAAGTAGCAGGGTACAGGGGCTTGGTATCCATTCTCCAGTCCCACTTAGTTTGTCAGTGCCGGTGTGCTCAGGGATATTAGGCACAATGGAAAGTCACATGTATCTGAATTAGCAACAGGCTTTAAACTCAAACATGTTTTCCTAATTTCACTTGTTGCCAATGCATTGAAAATGCATCTTGTGGGGAACAATATAATTGCATAGGTATTATAACTATGTACTAAGCATAACTGAGCAGGAACAGCCCTGAGTTTGCTTATAGCTGAGATATTCTGTAGGAACATGGGAGAGTATAGTGGCATACAGTATATAGACAGCATTGCAGGGCAGTCTGTGATGACATTTCCCTCAACAGCTCCAGTTTCTTAATCCCCATATCTCCTCCCTGTAGTTGCTTGTGCCATGTAACTATTCTTTCTTTCATTATAAATAATGTTTTTTGTTTTCTTTTAGACTCTCATGGCAGCCATGAATGTGTGAGTATCAGTGGGGAGAGCTTGAACACTGATGCGCGCCCCAAGGCGCAGGAAGAGCAGATAACTCATAGCTCGCCGGAGGGATTAGAGAACTCTGATGAGATTTTACGAAAAGTTGAAAAGAGGCATTATCCTTTTTATATCAAGCAAGTTCTAAAGCCTCAATGAAGCTGACCCACTAATTTTGTAAAGAAGTTGACTAATTCCAGTGGCGAACAAATTTATCTGACCAAATTCTGCTGCTCAAAAGCAATTACAGATGCAGGAGGATTCACCAGAGAATGCTGATTATGAGCACTACGGCAGCCATCTTGTTATCTTACATGTAGACTTCATTGTGTCCCGAGAGCTGGGGAATTTTTCAGCAATCGATATTGTTTAGAACTGGGATCCCCAACCTTTTATTACCACACTCAGTTGTAAACAGTGCTGGGGAGCAACACAAGCAACCCAAGTTATTCGGGGATGCCAAATAAGGGCTGTGATTGGCTATTTGGTAGACACATGTGGACTGCTAGCCTGCTCTGTGTTTCCACTTGCCTCCAAGACAGAAATGTAAAAATGGGCACCGACTTTATGGCCACTGGGAGGAAAATCAAAGAGGGTGGTGAGCGACATGTTGCCCCTGAGCCACTGGTTGGGGATCACTGGGTTAGAGGAGCAGAGGGGCCTAAGCCTTATTTCTTGTAACAGTAACATTACTTATTGGAGTTAGTTATCTGACTGGAGGATGGGGCAATTCTTGGTGGATCCTGGAGGTGCCAGGGGCAGATGGGAAAGAAGCAGAACCTGGGAAGAGTCTGGTCCTGGAGCCCAAACTAAAGGGAGGTTCACCAGAGGCAATAAGGCACACCCTACATGCCCAACAGGGAGGTGCCACCCCTGCAGCACCACCTGCCAAGCAACAAGAATTCTCAAGGTGACCAACACCATCAGAATTGCCTGTAAACTCTACTGACTCAAACCCTCTGAGCATTTGCTTAATAAGTCCCCAATGGGAGGCTCCAGTGAGGCCTTTTTTTGCATAGAAGAGACATTTTTGAAAAGATAGTACTAACGGGGGTTTAAGGAACGTAAGGGGTTATGTAATAAAAAGTACTAAGTTCGCCCAGCAACAGTGACCCATAGCAACCAATCAGCAGGTAGCATTTACTGGTCACCTGTTAAAAAACATACATCTTATTGGTTGCTGCTCCTGGCAAACGTAGTGCCTTTTATTACATATGGGGGTTTGTGTAGCAATTGAACTGTGTTTTAAAAATCCCACCTGTAAGTAATTCTGGGGCTGCCACTTTAAAATACTGTGGTAGTTAGTGGGCCGGTACTGTATTACTAGTCCGTTATACAGACCCCCATGTAGGAGTTCTACTACTCTGCATTTTTCTCTTTGCTACATTCATTTGCTACATTTGTGTTATGATACCCAAAAGCTTCCTGTAACATATACAGTGGATAAGGTGCCCTTTACTGTGATTTAAAAAGATATCGTCTATTATCATCTTTATAAATAATAGTAAGGGCTCCTTTATTCAATACAATTAGCTTTTCTGGATGACCCAGTTAAAAGGGCCACAGTGCAAATCCACAAAACACTGCATTAAATGAATGAACCATGCTGCTACTTATTCCTGAGAGTCCGAGGGTTAAGAGCGCAGTAACTTTTTCATCTTTATATGCAGCATATATATTGCAAGAAAGGCACAACCATGATGTTATTATCAACAAACACCACATATTATCTATAAATAACATTATCTATAAATTAATATTAACTATAAAAAGTGACTATATCTTTAATACACACATATTTATATAAATACCCTATCCAGTTTATACTAAAGCAATCTCCTACTAACCAGCTCCCCAGACTCCCACCTCCCTCCCCTGCAATCAGTCTTACACCCTGCTGCTGGGATCCCCCTGCTCTCCCCTAAGAGAGAACCTGTTTATTCCATGGTAATATCCCTATCATGGCTGCCTGTTAAGCAAAGAATAGCATACAAATTCCTTCTGCTAACATTCATATGGCACTGCCATCCCTCAACTTAAACCTTTCTACCTTGCTGCTCCCCAATTCCTAATTCCATCCCCGAATTCCTTCTTGAGGAACAATCTCTCTAAGTAGGGATGAACCAAATCCACTTTTTTTGAATTCGGCCGAACCCCAAATCCTTCTTGAGAGATTCGGCTGAATACCGAACTGAATCCGAATCCTAGTTTGCAAATGCAAATTATATAACAGAAGGGTTAAATGTTGCCGTGCGATTAAAAAAAATCCAACTTCTATGTTTACATGACAAAGAGTCACATCGTTTTTTGAGGATTTGGTTTCAGTACTGCCAGGAGCGTGGATTCGGCCGAATCCTGTTGAAAAAGGCAGAATATTGGCCAAATCCCAAATAGAATCCTGGATCCCTAACTTTATTTATCATGTCTAGTCCTACACTAGGGCAAAACTCCAAAACATGTGCGCTTTTACCCTCCAAATTGTGCCTGTATGTTACCCGACTACTTAGATTGTAAGCTCTACGGGGCAGGGACCTCCTTCCTACTGTGTCTCATACCTCATGGCACTTACTCCATGTGCATTTATATATATTTATTGTATTTATTATAACACTTGTCCTCCCTGTGTGTAATTGTGTATATTGTAAGATTGTACAGCGCTGCGTACCCTTGTGGCGCTTTATAAATAAAGTTATATATAAACAAGGGCTTTGTTGGGTCTGATTAGTCACCACCTGTAAAAAAGTGGATGGGGCTTGGAGCAGGGTAATTTGCGTTAACAAGGGCTGCTGGAAAAGAATACAAGACTACAATTGTTTATTTTCTTATTTAATGTTTGTGATTAGAGAAGTGTATGAGGCCCCCAGTGGGTTTTCACATGCGGAAATTAGGGGAGTAACTGGATTCTGGTCTAGACATGCTCTTCTTTCTTAGGGAGCAGCACTGGTTCTAATCTGGTAGATCAGAAGGGGAAAAACTGAACAAACTAATACAAGGCATGATAAATATACCTAAGGAATAGCAATATCAGCATTATCTGTAGAAATAATCTTATACCAAAGCCAAATGTGGGAATCCCCCAGCAAAAAAAGGAAAGTTGTGCTCAACCACTAAATTTTAAACCTTTAGGTGGGGGTGCAATGAGTTTGTGACCACAAAATACATATAAACAACAACAAGAGATCCTCTGCACTTACCCATTACCAATATATATAGGCATTAACCCATTCTGTGCATTAAGCTACCAAGCAATGCCCTCCCCTTTAAGCAAAACAGGGATTGTTTGTCCATACATTGCAATATACTTCAAGCTGGCCAACTACGTCAAAGTCATCCCTTCTGGCCTCTCTATGGGAGACTTTCCTTGGGCCAGGTTGGAACTGCAGAGTGCCATTGAGCCCTATGGGAGACTTTCTTTGGGCCAGATTGGAGCTGCAGAGTGCCATTGAGCACTATGGGAGACTTTCCTTGGGCCGGGTTAGGCCAGGGTGCCATTGAGCCCTATGGGAGGCTTTCCTTGGGCCGGGTTGGAGCTGCAGAGTGCCATTGAGCCCTATGGGTGACTTTCCTTGGGCCGGGTTGGAGCTGCAGAGTGCCATTGAGCCCTATGGGAGACTTTCCTTGGGCCGGGTTGGAGCTGCAGAGTGCCATTGAGCCCTATGGGAGACTTTCCTTGGGCCAGGTTGGAGCTGCAGAGTGCCATTGAGCCCTATGGGAGGCTTTTCTTGGGCCGGGTTGGAGCTGCAGAGTGCCATTGAGCCCTATGGGAGGCTTTCCTTGGGCCGGGTTGGAGCTGCAGAGTGCCATTGAGCCCTATGGGAGACTTTCCTTGGGCCGGGTTGGAGCTGCAGAGTGCCATTGAGCACTATGGGAGGCTTTCCTTGGGCCGGGTTGGAGCTGCAGAGTGCCATTGAGCCCTATGGGAGACTTTCCTTGGGCCGGGTTGGAGCTGCAGAGTGCCATTGAGCCCTATGGGAGGCTTTCCTTGGGCCGGGTTGGAGCTGCAGAGTGCCATTGAGCCCTATGGGAGACTTCCTTGGGCCGGGTTGGAGCTGTAGAGTGCCATTGAGCCCTATGGGAGACTTTCCTTGGGCCTGGTTGGAGCTGCAGAGTGCCATTGAGCCCTATGGGAGGCTTTCCTTGGGCCGGGTTGGAGCTGCAGAGTGCCATTGAGCCCTATGGGAGACTTTCCTTGGGCCGGGTTGGAGCTGTAGAGTGCCATTGAGCCCTATGGGAGACTTTCCTTGGGCCGGGTTGGAGCTGCAGAGTGCCATTGAGCCCTATGGGAGACTTTCCTTGGGCCGGGTTGGAGCTGCAGAGTGCCATTGAGCCCTATGGGAGACTTTCCTTGGGTCGGGTTGGAGCTGCAGAGTGCCATTGAGCCCTATGGGAGACTTTCCTTGGGCTGGGTTGGAGCTGCAGAGTGCCATTGAGCCCTATGGGAGACTTTCCTTGGGCCGGGTTGGAGCTGCAGAGTGCCATTGAGCCCTATGGGAGACTTTCTTTGGGCCAGATTGGAGCTGCAGAGTGCCATTGAGCACTATGGGAGACTTTCCTTGGGCCGGGTTGGGCCAGGGTGCCATTGAGCCCTATGGGAGGCTTTCCTTGGGCCGGGTTGGAGCTGCAGAGTGCCATTGAGCCCTATGGGAGACTTTCCTTGGGCCAGGTTGGGGCTGCAGAGTGCCATTGAGCCCTATGGGAGACTTTCCTTGGGCCGGGTTGGAGCTGCAGAGTGCCATTGAGCCCTATGGGAGACCTTCCTTGGGCCGGGTTTGAGCTGCAGAGTGCCATTGAGCCCTATGGGAGACTTTCCTTGGGCCAGGTTGGGGCTGCAGAGTGCCATTGAGCCCTATGGGAGACTTTCCTTGGGCCGGGTTGGGGCTGCAGAGTGCCATTGAGCCCTATGGGAGACTTTCCTTGGGCCGGGTTGGAGCTGCAGAGTGCCATTGAGCCCTATGGGAGACTTTCCTTGGGCCGGGTTGGAGCTGCAGAGTGCCATTGAGCCCTATGGGAGACTTTCCTTGGGCCGGGTTGGAGCTGCAGAGTGCCATTGAGCCCTATGGGAGACTTTCCTTGGGCCGGGTTGGAGCTGCAGAGTGCCATTGAGCCCTATGGGAGACTTTCCTTGGGCCAGGTTGGAGCTGCAGAGTGCCATTGAGCCCTATGGGAGGCTTTTCTTGGGCCGGGTTGGAGCTGCAGAGTGCCATTGAGCCCTATGGGAGGCTTTCCTTGGGCCGGGTTGGAGCTGCAGAGTGCCATTGAGCCCTATGGGAGGCTTTCCTTGGGCCGGGTTGGAGCTGCAGAGTGCCATTGAGCCCTATGGGAGGCTTTCCTTGGGCCGGGTTGGAGCTGCAGAGTGCCATTGAGCCCTATGGGAGACTTTCCTTGGGCCGGGTTGGAGCTGCAGAGTGCCATTGAGCCCTATGGGAGGCTTTCCTTGGGCCGGGTTGGAGCTGCAGAGTGCCATTGAGCCCTATGGGAGGCTTTCCTTGGGCCGGGTTGGAGCTGCAGAGTGCCATTGAGCCCTATGGGAGACTTTCCTTGGGCCGGGTTGGAGCTGCAGAGTGCCATTGAGCCCTATGGGAGGCTTTCCTTGGGCCGGGTTGGAGCTGCAGAGTGCCATTGAGCCCTATGGGAGACTTTCCTTGGGCCGGGTTGGAGCTGCAGAGTGCCATTGAGCCCTATGGGAGACTTTCCTTGGGCCGGGTTGGAGCTGCAGAGTGCCATTGAGCCCTATGGGAGGCTTTCCTTGGGCCGGGTTGGAGCTGCAGAGTGCCATTGAGCCCTATGGGAGACTTTCCTTGGGCCTGGTTGGAGCTGCAGAGTGCCATTGAGCCCTATGGGAGACTTTCCTTGGGCCTGGTTGGAGCTGCAGAGTGCCATTGAGCCCTATGGGAGGCTTTCCTTGGGCCGGGTTGGAGCTGCAGAGTGCCATTGAGCCCTATGGGAGACTTTCCTTGGGCCGGGTTGGAGCTGTAGAGTGCCATTGAGCCCTATGGGAGACTTTCCTTGGGCCGGGTTGGAGCTGCAGAGTGCCATTGAGCCCTATGGGAGACTTTCCTTGGGCCGGGTTGGAGCTGCAGAGTGCCATTGAGCCCTATGGGAGACTTTCCTTGGGTCGGGTTGGAGCTGCAGAGTGCCATTGAGCCCTATGGGAGACTTTCCTTGGGCTGGGTTGGAGCTGCAGAGTGCCATTGAGCCCTATGGGAGACTTTCCTTGGGCCGGGTTGGAGCTGCAGAGTGCCATTGAGCCCTATGGGAGACTTTCTTTGGGCCAGATTGGAGCTGCAGAGTGCCATTGAGCACTATGGGAGACTTTCCTTGGGCCGGGTTGGGCCAGGGGTGCCATTGAGCCCTATGGGAGGCTTTCCTTGGGCCGGGTTGGAGCTGCAGAGTGCCATTGAGCCCTATGGGAGACTTTCCTTGGGCCAGGTTGGGGCTGCAGAGTGCCATTGAGCCCTATGGGAGACTTTCCTTGGGCCGGGTTGGAGCTGCAGAGTGCCATTGAGCCCTATGGGAGACCTTCCTTGGGCCGGGTTTGAGCTGCAGAGTGCCATTGAGCCCTATGGGAGACTTTCCTTGGGCCAGGTTGGGGCTGCAGAGTGCCATTGAGCCCTATGGGAGACTTTCCTTGGGCCGGGTTGGGGCTGCAGAGTGCCATTGAGCCCTATGGGAGACTTTCCTTGGGCCGGGTTGGAGCTGCAGAGTGCCATTGAGCCCTATGGGAGACTTTCCTTGGGCCGGGTTGGAGCTGCAGAGTGCCATTGAGCCCTATGGGAGACTTTCCTTGGGCCGGGTTGGAGCTGCAGAGTGCCATTGAGCCCTATGGGAGACTTTCCTTGGCCGGGTTGGAGCTGCAGAGTGCCATTGAGCCCTATGGGAGACTTTCCTTGGGCCAGGTTGGAGCTGCAGAGTGCCATTGAGCCCTATGGGAGGCTTTTCTTGGGCCGGGTTGGAGCTGCAGAGTGCCATTGAGCCCTATGGGAGGCTTTCCTTGGGCCGGGTTGGAGCTGCAGAGTGCCATTGAGCCCTATGGGAGGCTTTCCTTGGGCCGGGTTGGAGCTGCAGAGTGCCATTGAGCCCTATGGGAGGCTTTCCTTGGGCCGGGTTGGAGCTGCAGAGTGCCATTGAGCCCTATGGGAGGCTTTCCTTGGGCCGGGTTGGAGCTGCAGAGTGCCATTGAGCCCTATGGGAGACTTTCCTTGGGCCGGGTTGGAGCTGCAGAGTGCCATTGAGCCCTATGGGAGGCTTTCCTTGGGCCGGGTTGGAGCTGCAGAGTGCCATTGAGCCCTATGGGAGGCTTTCCTTGGGCCGGGTTGGAGCTGCAGAGTGCCATTGAGCCCTATGGGAGACTTTCCTTGGGCCGGGTTGGAGCTGCAGAGTGCCATTGAGCCCTATGGGAGGCTTTCCTTGGGCCGGGTTGGAGCTGCAGAGTGCCATTGAGCCCTATGGGAGGCTTTCCTTGGGCCGGGTTGGAGCTGCAGAGTGCCATTGAGCCCTATGGGAGGCTTTCCTTGGGCCGGGTTGGAGCTGCAGAGTGCCATTGAGCCCTATGGGAGACTTTCCTTGGGCCGGGTTGGAGCTGTAGAGTGCCATTGAGCCCTATGGGAGACTTTCCTTGGGCCTGGTTGGAGCTGCAGAGTGCCATTGAGCCCTATGGGAGGCTTTCCTTGGGCCGGGTTGGAGCTGCAGAGTGCCATTGAGCCCTATGGGAGACTTTCCTTGGGCCGGGTTGGAGCTGTAGAGTGCCATTGAGCCCTATGGGAGACTTTCCTTGGGCCGGGTTGGAGCTGCAGAGTGCCATTGAGCCCTATGGGAGACTTTCCTTGGGTCGGGTTGGAGCTGCAGAGTGCCATTGAGCCCTATGGGAGACTTTCCTTGGGCTGGGTTGGAGCTGCAGAGTGCCATTGAGCCCTATGGGAGACTTTCCTTGGGCCGGGTTGGAGCTGCAGAGTGCCATTGAGCCCTATGGGAGACTTTCTTTGGGCCAGATTGGAGCTGCAGAGTGCCATTGAGCACTATGGGAGACTTTCCTTGGGCCGGGTTGGGCCAGGGTGCCATTGAGCCCTATGGGAGGCTTTCCTTGGGCCGGGTTGGAGCTGCAGAGTGCCATTGAGCCCTATGGGAGACTTTCCTTGGGCCAGGTTGGGGCTGCAGAGTGCCATTGAGCCCTATGGGAGACTTTCCTTGGGCCGGGTTGGAGCTGCAGAGTGCCATTGAGCCCTATGGGAGACCTTCCTTGGGCCGGGTTTGAGCTGCAGAGTGCCATTGAGCCCTATGGGAGACTTTCCTTGGGCCAGGTTGGGGCTGCAGAGTGCCATTGAGCCCTATGGGAGACTTTCCTTGGGCCGGGTTGGGGCTGCAGAGTGCCATTGAGCCCTATGGGAGACTTTCCTTGGGCCGGGTTGGAGCTGCAGAGTGCCATTGAGCCCTATGGGAGACTTTCCTTGGGCCGGGTTGGAGCTGCAGAGTGCCATTGAGCCCTATGGGAGACTTTCCTTGGGCCGGGTTGGAGCTGCAGAGTGCCATTGAGCCCTATGGGAGACTTTCCTTGGGCCGGGTTGGAGCTGCAGAGTGCCATTGAGCCCTATGGGAGACTTTCCTTGGGCCGGGTTGGAGCTGCAGAGTGCCATTGAGCCCTATGGGAGGCTTTTCTTGGGCCGGGTTGGAGCTGCAGAGTGCCATTGAGCCCTATGGGAGGCTTTCCTTGGGCCGGGTTGGAGCTGCAGAGTGCCATTGAGCCCTATGGGAGGCTTTCCTTGGGCCGGGTTGGAGCTGCAGAGTGCCATTGAGCCCTATGGGAGGCTTTCCTTGGGCCGGGTTGGAGCTGCAGAGTGCCATTGAGCCCTATGGGAGACTTTCCTTGGGCCGGGTTGGAGCTGC
The DNA here is from genome assembly GCF_000004195.4 of Xenopus tropicalis. NCBI lineage: Eukaryota > Metazoa > Chordata > Amphibia > Anura > Pipidae > Xenopus > Xenopus tropicalis. The sequence continues at coordinate 134,248,083 of NC_030684.2, read as the reverse complement.
AGAGTGCCATTGAGCCCTATGGGAGGCTTTCCTTGGGCCGGGTTGGAGCTGCAGAGTGCCATTGAGCCCTATGGGAGGCTTCCTTGGGCCGGGTTGGAGCTGCAGAGTGCCATTGAGCCCTATGGGAGACTTTCCTTGGGCCGGGTTGGAGCTGCAGAGTGCCATTGAGCCCTATGGGAGACTTTCCTTGGGCCGGGTTGGAGCTGCAGAGTGCCATTGAGCCCTATGGGAGGCTTTCCTTGGGCCGGGTTGGAGCTGCAGAGTGCCATTGAGCCCTATGGGAGGCTTTCCTTGGGCCGGGTTGGAGCTGCAGAGTGCCATTGAGCCCTATGGGAGACTTTCCTTGGGCCGGGTTGGAGCTGCAGAGTGCCATTGAGCCCTATGGGAGACTTTCCTTGGGCCGGGTTGGAGCTGCAGAGTGCCATTGAGCCCTATGGGAGACTTTCCTTGGGCCGGGTTGGAGCTGCAGAGTGCCATTGAGCCCTATGGGAGACTTTCCTTGGGCCGGGTTGGAGCTGCAGAGTGCCATTGAGCCCTATGGGAGGCTTTCCTTGGGCCAGGTTGGAGCTGCAGAGTGCCATTGAGCCCTATGGGAGACTTTCCGTGGGCCGGGTTAGAGTTGCAGAGTGCCATTGAGCCCTATGGGAGGCTTTCCTTGGGCCAGGTTGGAGCTGCAGAGTGCCATTGAGCCCTATGGGAGACTTTCCTTGGGCCGGGTTGGAGCTGCAGAGTGCCATTGAGCCCTATGGGAGACTTTCCTTGGGCCGGGTTGGAGCTGCAGAGTGCCATTGAGCCCTATGGGAGACTTTCCTTGGGCCGGGTTGGAGCTGCAGGGTGCCATTGAGCCCTATGGGAGGCTTTCCTTGGGTCGGGTTGGAGCTGCAGAGTGCCATTGAGCCCTATGGGAGACTTTCCTTGGGCCGGGTTTGAGCTGCAGAGTGCCATTGAGCCCTATGGGAGACTTTCCTTGGGCCAGGTTGGAGCTGCAGAGTGCCATTGAGCCCTATGGGAGACTTTCCTTGGGCCAGGTTGGAGCTGCAGAGTGCCATTGAGCCCTACGGGAGACTTTCCTTGGGCCGGGTTGGAGCTGCAGAGTGCCATTGAGCCCTATGGGAGGCTTTCCTTGGGCCGGGTTGGAGCTGCAGAGTGCCATTGAGCCCTATGGGAGACTTTCCTTGGGCTGGGTTGGAGCTGCAGAGTGCCATTGAGCCCTATGGGAGACTTTCCTTGGGCCGGGTTGGAGCTGCAGAGTGCCATTGAGCCCTATGGGAGACTTTCCTTGGGCCGGGTTGGAGCTGCAGAGTGCCATTGAGCCCTATGGGAGACTTTCCTTGGGCCGGGTTGGAGCTGCAGAGTGCCATTGAGCCCTATGGGAGGCTTTCCTTGGGCCAGGTTGGAGCTGCAGAGTGCCATTGAGCCCTATGGGAGACTTTCCGTGGGCCGGGTTAGAGTTGCAGAGTGCTATTGAGCCCTATGGGAGGCTTTCCTTGGGCCAGGTTGGAGCTGCAGAGTGCCATTGAGCCCTATGGGAGACTTTCCTTGGGCCGGGTTGGAGCTGCAGAGTGCCATTGAGCCCTATGGGAGACTTTCCTTGGGCCGGGTTGGAGCTGCAGAGTGCCATTGAGCCCTATGGGAGACTTTCCTTGGGCCGGGTTGGAGCTGCAGGGTGCCATTGAGCCCTATGGGAGGCTTTCCTTGGGTCGGGTTGGAGCTGCAGAGTGCCATTGAGCCCTATGGGAGACTTTCCTTGGGCCGGGTTGGAGCTGCAGAGTGCCATTGAGCCCTATGGGAGACTTTCCTTGGGCCAGGTTGGAGCTGCAGAGTGCCATTGAGCCCTATGGGAGGCTTTCCTTGGGCCGGGTTGGAGCTGCAGAGTGCCATTGAGCCCTATGGGAGACTTTCCTTGGGCCGGGTTGGAGCTGCAGAGTGCCATTGAGCCCTATGGGAGACTTTCCTTGGGCCGGGTTGGAGCTGCAGAGTGCCATTGAGCCCTATGGGAGACTTTCCTTGGGCCGGGTTGGAGCTGCAGAGTGCCATTGAGCCCTATGGGAGACTTCCAAAATCATGCACAGAAGGATCAAAGTCAGAAAGGTTTTCCCACCGTTTACGATCGTCCAGAGAACTAACAGTGTAAGTTGGCAGGGACTTTTGCTTTTCTGGCAGAGAATTTACAGCGGCTAAATATCAGCACATTGAGCTTGCAACTGTGTAGTTACATTTGTAAGTAAATAAAGCAGTAGAAAATGTGCATTTTAGTCAATATGACCCTAAGTGCAAGACTGAGTACACAGTATGAAAATCTTGTAGATTGCACAATGTTTTTTTACAATATACATCCCGCCCTGCACAGGGGAAACAAGCCAAATATGTTTTCTCTTCTGTTATTTCATTAGGGTCCCTGTTAATGTAAATATACTTTCCCTTTTCTGCCCAGCAACTATGCCTGAGAAGGCTCCTGCTTTCCCATTGGAGAGATCACGTAACCCTGCCCAATCAGTGGAAAAGTTTGACTCACAAAAATGAAACTAATATTCCATTGTGTGAATATAACGGGAACATGGCTGGTATCCTCCCTCCGGTGTTTCTGATCTTTAGCCTGGGGGCTTCTGTTGTGTATTCTGGTGAGTAATAATAATATTATCAAGGATAATAACTAAGAAGATAATGATAATAACTAAGAAGCTAATTAATATCATGTTAGTACATAGTTATACCTACAAGTAGACACAATAACAAAAGAATATCCATGACTTGCTTGCTAGTAGCTGGAATAATTATTTATATATGCTTTTTTTACACAATCAGACACAAATATACACACAACTACATGTAAAGACAAATACCTCCCACCCCCCCTGGTGAAAATATTCTGTCGAGAATTTTTAGTTTTCTTAAGGTTACAATTGTTACTAAGTAGAAAATGTATCATTAACAGAAAGCTCCCAAATACCCCAGGGTCTGGCAAGAAGTACATTTGTACCCTGCTCACAGTTGGGTCCCTCACAGATGTAGTTAGTGGAGGGGGTAATGGGCTATGTGGTACTAAATCGTCTGTAACACAGACACTTGGTCTGATAGTGGCCCTTATCTACAGTACAGGCTTTGGACACACACACAGCCACCATCATGCCTAAGGAGTTTAGGAACCTAGACTTTCTACACTTTATTTCAGAAATTAAACCTATACATATATATATATGTTAACTTTTCCTTAACCCATAAAAAGACAAACCATACAGAACTAAGAACTGCAAAAGTTTATCTTGATGTGGCACAATGTGAAATTGCGTGGTTTTTTGGGGGGATATATATCTGCATTAGCCCCTCCCCCCTTTTTGTTATTTCAGTACCACCCCCTCCTGTTTATTAATGGCATTAATAAAGATTAAAAAAAAAAAAAGGAGTTTAGGAACCCAGAAATCGCGTCTGAGGGTTAAGCCAGGGACGGGAAATACGGGCACGACTGCGTTGCGGTTGCAGGGGGGCATGGGTGTTAATTGTGGATGATAAAATAGAGATGTAGGTATTTACCAGTAACTCAGGATCAGAGGAAGCACAGAAGGAGGAGAGGCTAGAGCTAAGAGAGTTAGAGAGAGAAGTTATATCAACCATTCGAGTGTTGCTAATCAGGGTTTTAGGCTGAGAGTTAGTAGAAGGAGACACGTGCGAGATAGAAAAAGAGATAAGATGATGATCTGAAAGAGGAAAAGGCTCACTGTTAAATGCAGATAGATCTAGGAAATGCCCATCCTTATGGGTAGCTGTATTAGTCCCACTGCCGGAGATCAAAGGAGGAGGTTAGATGGAGAAATCGAGAGGGCCAGGGCTGAGAGGGGTCATCTATATGGCAATTGAAATCTCCCAAAATGATTGCAGGGGTGTCAGAGCATAGAAAAAAAGAGAGCCAGGATTCAAAGTCAGAGAGAAACGTAGCCAAGGATTTTGTAGAAGGAGGTCTGTAACCAACTGCCCCCCGCACAGAGAGAGGTTGGAACAGCTGAACCACATGCACCTCAAAAGTAGGAAACCTGAAAGTAGGGGGTATAGGGATTAGTTTAACCCGGCAATGAGGGGAGAGCAGAACCCCTACCCCTCCCCCACGGCCAGTAATGTGGGGAGTGTGAGAGAGGGAAAGGCTGCCATAGGAGAGAGCTGCCTCAATAGCATTATCATTCTGAGAGAGCCGGGTCTCTGCTATGGCAAACAGGTGAAAGGACTTGGAGCAAAACAGATCATGAATTAATTGGCTTTGTTACTTACAGAGCGGGTATTGAGAAGGGCACAAGCGAATGGGGAGATAAGAAGAGGAGAGAGTGGGAATTTGAATAAGGTCAGACAGTTTAGTAGTATGTGAGGGTTCTACCAGAAGAGAAGCATTGCATGGGCGATAGCAGATAGGGATACGGCAGGTAGGTATACGACAGGTAGGTATATAGCAGATAGGGATACGGCAGGTAGGTATATAGCAGATAGGGATATGGCAGGTAGGTATATAGCAGATAGGGATACGGCAGGTAGGTATATAGCAGATAGGTATATAGCAGATAGGGATATGGCAGGTAGGTATACAGCAGGTAGGGATACGGCAGATAGGGATACGGCAGGGACCAGGATTTGGAGAGATATAATGTGCGACAAGTAGGAGCAGTAAGGAGAGGGAGAGGAGGTGGGAGAATGATTTGAATTTTTTAAGCTTTTGCAGGGTATTAGTTGGAGGTGCTAGATTTTTAAAAAAGTTATATAGATAATAAGAGCAGCAGTGTGTAGAATGGAGCAGAGAGGAAGATATTACTACAGAGTAGGGACAGGCAGCTGGAGGGCTAAAGGAAGCCGTTACCTTTGGAAGCACAAACATGAAAGATAAAACAAATAAGAGCAATGAAATTATGCAGGTATATCCAGGAAACTGGGTCCCGATTCACATGGACTGAGGCTGCTGAGTCTTCTGCTGTTGCTCCCTAATTGCTCCTCTTGTTGCTCCTCTAGGAAGCCCTGAAGCTATAAACGCAGGGGCTGCATGACAAGGGATCTGAATGACCAGCAGCCAGATTACACTGGTTTATGTTAAAAGATTGAAAAATCAGATGCAGCTGTGATTGGGTGAGAAGCAGTATGTTAAGGAGGGGTAAAGCTGGGCTGGGGGTGGAGAAGGATAGGGATGTGATGTCACAAAAGAAGGAGTTCACTTCCTATCTTCTGAACAGGTAGAAACATCCCACCCCCCCTCTTTTTTGCATATTTTGTAAAATGCCAGGAGATTCTCTTCTTTATGCTCTCATATTATCTGTTAATAACAGAATGTGGATGTTTTCCTATTTGCACTGTTATATTGTGGTTTCGGTAACACTATACAGTATGAATGTGAGAGTCTGTATGGTATTATTTATGCTAAATAAAAGTCAAATCCTTGATCCAGGGAATTTTCCGATCGCCCAGGGGGTCAGGAAGGAATTTTTTCCCTCTTGAGGCATAATTGGCACAGGCTTCAGGCTGGGTTTTTTGCCTTCCTCTGGATCAAAACAGTGGATATATGTTAATGTATTTTAAGTTGTTTCTGTCACAGCAGCAGTAGGACCTTGCCAGAGTACTGCACAGGAAATTTTAGAAGAGGGAGAAAGGAGCTTCTCTGCTGTGACTGCACGGTGGGTTGATTGATACAGACGCTACTACTGCTTGTGCTAGGTGACAGCCTGCTTGGATTTCCTATCATCGAGGCACTGCAGATTCAGGACCGGCAGCAGGGCTGCTTAACTTCTCTCATGGTGGGAGATGCAGTTCATGCTGGTAGCAGAGTTTGGGTCCTCTCTGTAGGCAGAGGCAGTCTAATACTCAGTGGCGGATATAATGACATAGTGCTGATCTCAAGTCTTCAGTAAGGAACAGCAGAGCATAGTAGCGATCTCTTATGGAATTCTGGCTTTGAATATTGCCTTGGGGTGAGGCTGGCAAGGTCCTATTTATTTGATAAAATGTAAATAAATGCTGTGGCCTCTTTTTACCCATTTCCGTCTCCTGGTGTTTTATTAATGTATGTAACAATGGGGTTCAGAGGGATGGCTGAAGGCGAAGGGAAATTGAGGAGTCCCCTTGTCATGTTAAACTCCCTTTTCAGTTCACTTGTATATTATTCACTTTGGAAGGATTCACTCATGCGCTGCTTTCCCAAATGAGGTTGTTAAGATATAGGGAGAGCAAGCTGGGCCACTCCTATACACAGGGCTGGGGAATTAGAGCTGATTGCAGCTAGTTAAATAACATCTTAGGCTGATGCCACACGTGGTGTTTTTATGCTGCGTATTTTCTAATTCTCTCAGCGGCTGAAAAACGCCCCATATCATCATCCATAGAAATAACTTGAAAAGACTCGAAGCAAACCACAAAATGCGTAAATACGCTAGAAAACGCCTTAGCACGGTTTTTCAAGCGTTAGCCGAAATACGCCAGTATTTGCAAAGCAAGCTATTCCTATGCCAGACCTAGCGGAAATACACTGCGTTTTTTGCTATTTCATACTATTAGCACCATGGAAATGGGATTTGCTATGTCACCAGTACTAGGCTGAAAAACGCCATAGTCAGGGGATGTGTGACTTTTGCTGCGTTTTTAGGCTGAGAAAAAACGCAGCGTAAAAACGCCACATGTGGCATCAGCCTTAAATCAGCTCAGCTGTGTCCCAGGATGAGAGAAGTGCAAGAGTGAAGATCCCCCCACAGATACACTGAACTACAAAGTTTGTTTAGATGAGTTTACAATGGAGATCATAAAATGTACAAATTAGTGGGGCACAGGAATAGGGGGCATATTGGGAATTGAGAATGGAAATAGAATAGTGCAGCAATTACCCAATAAACTAGCACAATGCAATATTCAGGGCCACAGTGGACATGGAAATAGAATAGTGCAGCAATTAATTACCTGTAGAATAAGCAGAAGAGAGAAGGTGTCAATTCCTAACTCCTTGTTAAACTCCGTTTTCAGTTCACTTGTGAATGATTCACTTTGGAAGGATTCACTCTTGCGCTGCTACCCTCGCGCTGCTTTCCCAAATGAGGTTCTTATTATATAGGGAGAGCAAGCTGGGCCTGAACACAGGGCTGGGGAATCAGAGCTGAGATATAGATACATGCACTTCTCACTACACTGGACAGCATAGAGCACAATACTTTTTATGTCCCTTCTGTATTGGGTATTTTGGGTGTACCGACTTCGGTCTCAGCATGTTGCTTGGTTCAGTGGAACCATAAGGAATGGATAGAAAAGGGTAAGATGAAATAACTTCTTTCCCACATTTCCCTCAAAATATGCTCACTGCTCAGGATTGCACTGCCTGCAGCCCTATCCATCTAAGTGATCAACAAACTCTTTTGAAAACTGCAACTCATTCATAGGACCGTGGTGTCTGCTTCACCGACTAGCTGCCAGCTACCTTTCCCAGTCAAAAGCTGACCTACACAGCTTAAGGATGTCCAGATAAGTTTGGGAACATGGAACACATGTCTGGCAGATACACAAATAGGAGACCCTTCCCTCTAACTCTAGGTACAGCCCATTTGCATCGAGAGGCCCCTATAACTGGAGAGACCCCAATGGACATTAGCATAGTTCTAACCTTAATACAACAGGTCTTAGATTGCACATCTTTTGTGGGATAAACAGAAACCGTTACTCCATGAATAGTACATTGCTGATCTATACATTCTTCTTTATTTTGTTTTCCTTTTTTATGTGTACGATTACATGATATACTTCAATGTTATTCTTACAAAACAACAATAAAAATAAAAATAAATATTTGCCTTTGTTTTACAGCTCTTACACTCCTGTTTTCATGTCTCCATTAAAAAAAAATTCTCCTTGTATGGTATCCTTATAAACTGTAAACAAAGCCTATTTTTGTTTCCATAGGAAGTCACACTCTACACTATCATGTCACTATTGTATCAGCTCCGACCCCTGGGGTCCCTCGGTATTTAGTGAGTATGTATGTGGATGGCGTGCAGTATGGGAGGTACAACAGTGACATACGCCATGCCGAGGCTTTATATCCATCCCTGGGGGCACTTTCTGAGCACATAGAAAAGCAAACTCAGTATGCTCAGGGATATGAAATGAGGCAAAGACGCAAGCTGAAATTTCTAAATGGATATTTAAACAAAACAAGAGGTAAGTGTAAAATACTCTGCATATTTCATAAGCAAAAATGTTTTATATGTTACGTCATTAAAAGTACCTTGCACCTCCACATGGTTGTGCTCTGTGCCACTCTGTTCGCTTTGCCCCCCTTGTAAATCGTGTGCAGTGCACATTTTGATGCAAGGAAACAGTGAATCTACTGCCACCTCCAAAGGTGGCAGTATCTCCAGGAGACCCTAGTGTCCTGTGTCAACAGCTGGAGCACATTTAGGTCTTAACAATCCCATAGTTGTCACTTTGACGTGGAGCACCAGAAATAGTAAAATCCAAACACTGAAAATATTTAGTGCAACTGTGTCCGATTCGCATTAAAGTGTAAGAGGTTTTTTAGATCACTAGCTGCAATTTTATCAGACAAATGCAACCTTGCAAACGCAACTATGCAGGAATTTGAATGTAAAAAAAAATGTGAAGAAATGCTGCATTGTGAGTAAAAAATATGCAGAAAATTGCACACTGCACAACGTGATTCAATTGCTTGTAAAGGAGTCCTATTTAACCCCTTCAAAACCGAAAAAGAAAGCAATTCGAATGTAGCCAACTCACTCTCTGTCTTTAATTATTTACTTGTTAGTCATTTATGTTTTCAATTGATTCTTATCGCTTTTATATTCCCTCTTCTGCCCTTCATTTGTTTTGTCTACTTATATAATTTATATAGTATAAGTAAAGTTTATTGTGACTAATTAGTGCAATAGAAAAGAATTTGGATTCATTTCTTAGGGTGTCAAGACCCCTTCAACTATGTAACTAGGAAGTAAATGCTTCTTGAGGTCTGTTTAATCAGTGACTTCTGCTACAGGAGAAAAAAACAGCAAAGGATATACAACAGACAGATACTGCTTTTTAATTTGGTGGGGTGCTTGCTTTTGCCTAGAAGATGTATTTGAGCTCATTTTTTCTTAAATAACTGACTCCAACACTAATCCTCCATGTAGAGAGACATTATCTGAGCTAGAGCTGGTTATTTTGAAAGAGTGAGCTCTAGGCAAGGGACTCCACTTCTTATGATGTATTAGACCTAAATGTCAAAATCAAAATCTGACTCTTTCTTTGTTAAAGAAAATGAAGAGAAATGGGTTGCTAAGAGAGGGATAGTGAAGAGTAACTTGTAGTGATAAGTACATTTTTTTGCCAGGCATGGATTTACGGCAAAATCATTGATAAATATTTTTGTGAAACTGATGCACGTTAAAATCAGTCGCGGTCACGTTGAAAAAGTTGCACTCGTGGTAAGCAACCCACAGCCCCATCAAGTCTCACCAATAAAAGTTGCATGGTTACCACTTTGGTTAGTTAGATTTACATTTCCCTTTAGTCTGGAAATATTTTTAAAACCTACAGTCTGAAAGACATTCCTCTGCAATCTCTTACGCTCACTTGTAACACTGTGACAACTCAGTGATGCACAGAAAGTAAAGAGAGCCCAATCCTTACAAGTGGACACCCACTTTCATGCTATTGTCCAAACATGTAACCAGGAATGGAACTAGGGGAAGGTAAAAAAGGTCATGTGTCTAGAGCTTACAACCAATGGGTGTGCAGGAACCCACGGCTCATACCTCTGCTCCCTTCTCTAACTCTGGGCTGCACATCCAGAACTGCCCTGAGGAGCAAACAGGTGGGGTTGTTGGCAAGCAGTGAGGGGAAAGGGGTTGGTGGCATTTTGTCTTCTTGGCACCAAAAGCTGTGTGTGTACGGTTGTATTGCAGGTAATGGTAATATCTACCAGAGGAGGCTTGCCTGTGAGCTGTATGAAGATGGCACCATTGGTGGATATGAGGAGATTGCCTTTGATGGGCAGGAGCTTTTGGTATATGATAAGGAGAGAGTGGTGTATGTGCCTGTAACACACGAGGCTGAGATGTTATCGTTCATATGGAATATATGTTATGGTCCCACTGATACTAAGTTATACATGGAGAATGACTGCATTGAGCATATAAAGCTGTATCTCCCTTATATATCCACTGACTTGGAGAGGAAAGGTAAGAACTCAGAAAAATGTTTAAATAGCAGTAATTAATTTGTTTCACTACTTTAATATATGTAGCACATTTCCACAGAGAATTAAAAAAAAAAATAAGTGAAAAGAACTTGGTTATATTTGTCTTTGAAGTATGTGTTCATCCATTCATCAGTTCAGTGGCATAAACATAGACAGCCACTAGGCTTATTCTGTTTTTGGCAGCAGAAATTGAAGAGAAGAAAAGGTATTGCTGGAGTCTAGTGCTGCTATACATGTGTAGTGCCCTCACTTCTTGGCAGTATTAATAGTATTAATGGTATGCCTATGAGCAAGGAAGGGATGGGCATGCCTAGTATCCAATATGATTAATGGTATGCCTATGAGCAAGGAAGGGATGGGCATGCCTAGTATCCAATAGGATTAATGGTATGCCTATGAGCAAGGAAGGGATGGGCATACCTAGTATCCAATAGGATTAATGGTATGCCTATGAGCAAGGAAGGGATGGGCATGACTAGTATCCAATAGGATTAATGGTAAGGAAATGAGCAAGGAAGGGATGGGCATACCTAGTATCCAATAGGATTAATGGTATACAAATGAGCAAGGAAGGGATGGGCATACCTAGTATCCAATAGGATTAATGGTATACAAATGAGCAAGGAAGGGATGGGCATGCCTACTATCCAATAGGATTAATGGTAAGGAAATGAGCAAGGAAGGGATGGGCATATCTAGTATCCAATAGGATTAATGGTATACATAGGGCAGGCAGAGTATGGCACACACAGGCAGCATAGGTCAGGCAGAGTATGGCACACACAGGCAGCATAGGTCAGGCAGAGTATGGCACACACAGGCAGCATATAGGGCAATGCTGGCACTACTCCTACAGTCAGAGGTGTGAACAGGTAGACAATGTGGGTGATTAGGGCCTGAGCCTGAGGTGTGAACACTGCAGGGGGTGAACAATGCAGAGATTAAAAGGTGTGAACAGTACAGGGGATTACATTTTTAAACAATACAAGCGGATTACAGCCTGAATCTGAGGTAAGAACCATGCAGGGGGGCTGTTAATCTCAGTACTGATACCATTTAAATCTTACACAAAGGTAAGCCATCAAAGCAGCCAGACAGGTGGGGGGCCACACAGAGGGGGGTCGTGGGCCGCCAGTTGGACAGCACTGCTCTAATGTAAAGGGGGGGGCCTCTGGTGCGTTTATTGTTTTTATTGGAAAAAAGAACATCCCCCATCTGCCTATAATCCCCTCTAATGTACTTGTACAGAGTAATCATGTCCCCTCGCAAGCGCCTCTTTTCCAGAGAAAACAACCCGAACCCTGACAGTCTCACCTCATAGTTTAACCCTTCCATCCCCTTAACCAGTTTAGTTGCAGTCTCTGCACTCTCTCCAGCTCATTAATATCCTTCTTAAGGACTGGAGCCCAAAACTGCACTGCATACTCAAGGTGAGGCCTTACCAGGGACCTATAAAGGGGCAAAATTATGTTCTCATCCCTTGAGTCAATGCCCTTTTTATACAAGACAGCACTTTATTTGCTTTAGTAGCCACAGAATGACACTGCCTGGAATTAGACAACTTGTGATCTACAAAAACCCCTAGATCCTTCTCCATTAAGGAAACCCCCAACACACTCCCATTCAGTAGATAGTTTGTGTTTATATTATTTCTACCAAAGTGCATAACTTTGCACTTATCAACATTGAACCTCATTTTCTAGTTTACTGCCCAGTAATTGGTCTTCATTATTCTTTTTTTATAGTTCTTTGGATGATTTTCCTTCCTCTTTTACATCTTTCCAGCTCTTTTACACCACCACCTGGTTGCTAAGGTAAACAGTACCCTAGCAACCAGATAGCTGCTGAAATACCAAACTAGAGAGTTGCTAAACAAAAACCCAAGTAACTGAAAAACTACAAAACATAAAAATGACAACCAATTGTAAATTGAATATCAGTCTACTTCATACCAAAAGTTCATTTCACAGTGAACAACCCATTTAATAAACAAGTTGAAACAGGATTCTGGGAAGAAATTCCTTAAGGCTCCTAGAAAAGTCCATTTACATGGGTTTATCCTATAGGCTAAAGCTCACCCACTGGGTTTAAAGCAGAAGCCAGGATAATAGCTGATCAGATTCCCAACTACAGACCGGTTTCGCCCTTTTTGGGGCTCATCAGTGTAGTGCAGGGTTTTCTGATCAGCTTAGGTAGAGCCAGGAGTGGGGTTACACAAACAAGCTAAAGGGATTGAGGAGACCTCCTCATACGTATGCAAAAGTCATAACAGGATTCTGGGAAGAAATTCCTTAAGGCTCCTAGAAAAGTCCATTTACATGCTTTAAACCCAGTGGGTGAGCTTTAGCCTATAAAATAAACCCATGTAAATGGGACAAAGCCCATGTAAATGGACTTTTCTAGGAGCCTTAAGGAATTTCTTCCCAGAATCCTGTTATGACATTTGCATACGTATGAGGCGGTCTCCTCAATCCCTTTAGCTTGTTTGTGTATACCCTACAACATTCAGCTCCCTCCATTTCCTAATATCCTAATAATTACCCCTACAAGCAGAGCTCCGGAGCTGTTCATTTCTTAGCTGTCCCAGGAAAGTACTTTGCTGCTGAAAAGTAATTTATGATTGGACGGAGATGGAATGGCACAGCCATTTTTCCCCCCCTTCTGTTCTACACTCCTGGTTTTGCCATTTGCGAAGAAGATGGATGGCGCTGATGGGTGTCAACTGGGAAATGGGAACCTAATCATATATAATAATATAACCATTATTCTTGCCTAATTATACTCGAGGCATTTTGGGTTTGGCTCTCCTGTTGTGCAGTGAATCTATTATTCCTACCATGCTGTATGTACCTGTATGTGATGAAAAATAATCAGAAAGCAGCAAACCAGGCAGTGGTTAATACGTTTAGACTTGACCTTATCTTTTAATACTCAGAGGATGTCATCAAGACCATGGATGGTAATGACTTGCTGGATCTAGAAATATTATGGTGCCTAACTTAGCATGATTCAATTGCAACTAATGCAGTCTCTTTGATAAACAAGTTGAAAAACAAAGGACCAAGGACTGACCCCTGCGGTACCCACTACCCACACTGGTCCAATTAGAAAATGTTCCATTTACCCCCACTCTGTGTAATCTATCCTTCAGCCAGTTCTCTATCCAATTACAAATATTATTTTCCAATACTCCTTTACCTTTTGTATGGTACTGTATCAAATGCTTTACCAAACTGTAAGTTGATCACATCCACTGCCACTCCAGAGTCTAGGTTTCTTATCGTCTGCCTTATTTATGGCTAACATGTTTAACCTGGCTGTATTTTGCCCTATATAAATAGAAATTCTTATCAAAATGAAACTTGCCAGGAAAATAAAGAGTAACTTACAATCTGTTTTGTTAACATGCCTATTATCAAAAGTAAAAGAAATGGTGGTTTCTACCCTGTGCACTTGGCTTTGGGCCCTCAGACACAGGGGAACTATAGAGGTTGGAATGCTCATTTGCGGGCATGATAATTTACAATGGATTTAATTATCTTTTAAAAACCAACATCTTTATTTGTAGCCATGTTACCCTATTGTAAGGAGTTTCTACTTTTGTTGCATTTGCTTTCACTAGCTAATGATTTCTCACTCTTCCTGCCAGTTCCCCCCAATGTGAATATTTCCAGCTCAGAGTCAGAGAGCGGTACCAAACTGCACTGCCGGGTGTATGGGTTCTACCCCCGAGATGTGGAAGTGAAGTGGATAAAGAATGGGAGAGATGAGATTCACTCAGAGGAGGCAGCACAGATCCTGCCAAACCCTGATGGCACCTATCAGATCAGAGTCAGTGTGGGGGTAACACTAGACAAAAATAGTAACTACTCCTGCCTTGTGGATCATAGCAGTTTGGAGACCCCCATTATTGTAACCTTTGGTGAGTTTTTTGTACTCTTGTTTAGCGTTTATAAACAGGCCTTTGCAGTTCTAATGCAAGTTAGTGTCTGCTTTTCCTATTGGCACAGCCCACAGTGAGAACCCTGAAACCTCTTCTGCCTTCCCCTACTCCTAAATCTCTTGCCCCCTGCTGCCTTGACATATTGTGCTCCCCTCCAATAATGTCATTGTGCACACAGGAGCAGAGTGGGGTGGGAGGAGGCAAGGTAGCCGGCCAGGTTGCCTAGGGTGCCCAGTTGGGGTGGCCCACCCATGGGAGAGATGCAATAAAGAGTCTGAGGGGAGTTGCCAAGAGTGGTGAATGGAGAGGCAGAAGGACAGTTGCAGAGTGGTGGGTGGCGCGCAGGCAGATTACGCTAGGGGTTTTCCTTGAGATGCCTCCATCATTACTGGTGGCGCTGAGCTGCCCTGTGATTGGACAGGTGGGGAAGGAAGTCCAAATTTGAATTGGCTCAGTCAGCCTTCAGTCAGTAGTTAGAGCTTTAACCAGGAGAAATATTTGGAAAAAAAACTCAAAACCATACAGTGAGAAATGAAAAATAGAATACATTCAAGATTTATACTATAATATACTGTTTGTTGTATTATTTCTTACTATACTGTATATTAGGAATTATTGTATTGTATTCATCCATGTTTGACTGATTAATCCATTTTTGACTGATTATTTTTCCTAATATTTTTTCTTCAGTTGTTTTCCCATGATGCTCACTAAATTACTACCTATTTCCTTCAAACCAATATCAGATCCTTACTTTTTTTTACTATACATTTCCTTTTTTAATATTCAACAGAACCCAAAAATGGAAGCTGTTTATATATCATCATTTCTGTCAGTGTGACGTTGCTCCTCCTCCTCCTGATTATCCTGGGAGTACTTATATACAGAAAAAGAATGATGAGAGGTATTTATTTCAATATTAAAATATCTTTATATTACATATATAACAAAGGTTTATGATCCAGAAGAGGGTACAGCATGTTGTTACTCTCGGCTCTGGGCACTGGGGGCTCTGGAAAGTGAAAGGACTAAGCAGGCAAGTCACACTCTGTCATAAGCAACTTGGGCACCAGGGGTCATTTATAAACATTGGGCAGATGGGCACCTTGCCAGTAACTGATGGCAAGAGGTAGAATCATTCGAATCGTTATTCTACTTGCAGCCGTCTAAAAAAGCTACCCGTGTTTCAACTTCACTGAACTCATAGGATCCCTACAGTTATTAACCAGATAAGGCAGCGGAAAAGTAACCCGGTGAGGTTGAGACGGGCTAAAATGAGCCAAAGAGCCCTTTTGAAATACAAGATATGCACCGAGAGCCTACTCAAAACAGAAGTTAGCCACATGCCGTGACTCTCACTCAAGGAATATTGGGTGAAGACATGCAAATCACTTCTTAATGTCCCTGTGGCCATCTATGGATCCAGAACCGCTGGTTTAACAGTAGGCAGAGAACACTTCCCTTCCATAGTGCCACAGTGAGCATCTCCCTCTCTATCCAGCACCAGTTCAGCAGTATAACTGGGAGTCTAGTCTAGACTTGACAATATAGTAACTACAAAGAAGAATAACTATAAAATAAAACCCTTATGGTCAATCTGTTCCCTTCTTTTTAATAGCAAGGTGTCAAACAGTACTCAGCCCACATTAGTTTGATGCTTCTCAAGGATGTGGCCCATCACTCACTCCTACCTGACATGGTTGCTGCAAGTAGCAGGGTACAGGGGCTTGGTATCCATTCTCCAGTCCCACTTAGTTTGTCAGTGCCGGTGTGCTCAGGGATATTAGGCACAATGGAAAGTCACATGTATCTGAATTAGCAACAGGCTTTAAACTCAAACATGTTTTCCTAATTTCACTTGTTGCCAACGCATTGAAAATGCATCCAGTGTCGGACTGGAACCCCGGGGGCCCACCAATATTTTTCCTCCTTTTCCACTTAAAATCTTTATTCTCCTATTATTTTTACTTACATGCCAGTATCTAGCTTTCCATCTATTTTTCCTCTTTGTTCCCATTCAGGAATAGGGAATGACCATGAAACAGGCCAAATGGTCAGGAGCAGGAGGGCCCACTGACACCTGGGCCCACCGGGAGTTTTCCTGGTATCCTGGTGGGCCAGTCCGACACTGAATGCATTTTGTGGGGAACAATATAATAGCATAGGTATTATAACTATTTACTAAGCATAACTGAGCAGGAACAGCCCTGAGTTTGCTTATAGCTGAGATATTCTGTAGGAACATGGGAGAGTATAGTGGCATACAGTATATAGACAGCATTGCAGGGCAGACAGTGATGAAATTTCCCTCAACAGCTCCAGTTTCTTAATCCCCATATCTCCTCCCTGTAGTTGCTTGTGCCATGTAACTATTCTTTCTTTCATTATAAATAATGTTTTTTGTTTTCTTTTAGACTCTCATGGCAGCCATGAACCTGTGAGTATCAGTGGGGAGAGCTTGAACACTGATGCCCACCCCAAGGCGCAGGAAGAGCAGATAACTCATAGCTCGCCGGAGGGATTAGAGAACTCTGATGAGATTTTACGAAAAGTTGAAAAGAGGCATTATCCTTTTTATATCAAGCAAGTTCTAAAGCCTCAATGAAGCTGACCCACTCATTTTGTAAAGAAGTTGAATAATTTCAGTGGCGAACAAATTTATCTGACCAAATTCTGCTGCTCAAAAGCAATTACAGATGCAGGAGGATTCACCAGAGAATGCTGATTATGAGCACTACGGCAGCCATCTTGTTATCTTACATGTAGACTTCATTGTGTCCGGAGAGCTGCGGAATTTTTGAACAATCAATATTGTTTAGAGCAGGAATCCCCAACCTTTTATTACCACACTCAGTTGTAAACAGTGCTGGGGAGCAACACAAGCAACACAAGTTATTCGGGGATGCCAAGTAAGGGCTGCGATTGGCTATTTGGTAGCCACATGTGGACTGCTAGCCTGCTCTGTGTTTCCACTTGCCTCCAAAACAGAAATGTAAAAATGAGCAAAGACTTTATGGCCACTGGGAGCAAAATCAAAGAGGGTGGTGAGCGACATGTTGCCCCTGAGCCACTGGTTGGGGATCACTGGTTTAGAGGAGCAGAGGGCCCTAAGCCTTATTTCTTGTAACAGTAACATTACTTATTGGAGTTAGTTATCTGACTGGAGGATGGGGCAATTCTTGGTGGATCCTGGAGGTGCCAGGGGGCAGATGGGAAAGAAGCAGAACCTGGGAAGAGTCTGGTCCTGGAGCCCAAACTAAAGGGAGGTTCACCAGAGGCAATAAGGCACACCCTACATGCCCAACAGGGAGGTGCCACTCCTGCCGCTCCACCTGCCAAGCAACAAGAATTCTCAAGGTGACAGACACCGCTGTTAATAAACAGGCAGAATTGCCTGTAAACTCTACTGACTCAAACCCTCTGAGCATTTGCTTAATAAGTCCCCAATGGGAGGCTCCAGTGAGGCCTTTTTTTGCATAGAAAAGACATTTTTGAAAAGATAGTACTAACTGGGGTTTTAAGGAACGTAAGGCATTATGTAATAAAAAGTACTAAGTTCACCCAGCAACAGTGACCCATAGCAACCAATCAGCAGGTAGCATTTACTGGTCACCTGTTGAAAAACATACATCTTATTGGTTGCTGCTCCTGGCAAACTTAGTGCCTTTTATTACATATGGGGGTTTGTGTAGAAATTGAACTGTGCTTTAAAAATCCCACCTGTAAGTAATTCAGGGGCTGCCACTTTAAAATACCGTGGTAGTTAGTGGGCCGGTACTGTATTGCTAGTCAGTTATACAGACCCCCATGTAGGAGTTCTACTACTCTGCATTTTTCTCTTTGCTATAAAAAGTTAATTTGCTACATTTGTGTTATGATACCCAAGAGCTTCCTGTAACATATACAGTGGATAAGGTGCCCTTTACTGTGATTTAAAAAGATATCGTCTATTATCATCTTTATAAATAATAGCAGGGGCTCCTTTATTCAATATAATTAGCTTTTCTGGGTGACCCAGTTAAAGGGGCCACAGTGCAAATCCACAAAACATTGCATTAAATGAATGAACCATGCTGCTACTTATTCCTGAGAGTCCGAGGGTTAAGAGCGCAGCACCTTTTTCATCTTTATATGCAGCATATATATTGCAAGAAAGGCACAACCATGATCTTATTATCAACAAATGCCACATGTTATCTATAAATAGCATAATCTATAAATTAATATTAACTATAAAAAGTGACTATATATTTAATACACACATATTTATATACATATCCTATCCAGTTTATACTACTGCAATCTCCTACTAACCAGCCCCCCAGACTCCCACCTCTCTCCCCTGCAATCAGTCTTACACCCTGCTGCTGGGATCCCCCTGCTCTCTCCTAGGAGGGAACCTGTTTATTCCATGGTAATATCCCTATCATGGCTGCCAGTTAAGCAAAGGAAAGCATACAAATTCCTTCTGCTAACATTCATATGGCACTGCCATCTCTCAACTTAACCCTTTCTACCTTGCTGCTCCCCAATTCCTAATTCCATCCCCGAATTCCTTCTTAAGGAACAATCTCTCTAAGTAGGGATGAACCAAATCCACTTTTTTCGAATTCGGCCGAACCCCAAATCCTTCTTGAGAGATTCGGCTGAATACCGAACTGAATCCGAATCCGAGTTTGCAAATGCAAATTATATAACAGAAGGGTTAAATGTTGCCGTGCGATAAAAAAAATTCAACCTCTATGTTTACATGACAAAGAGTCACATCGTTTTTTGAGGATTTGGTTTCAGTTCTGCCAGGAGTGTGGATTCGGCTGAATCTTGTTGAAAAAGGCAGAATCTCAAACCGAATCCTGGATCCCTAACTTTATTTGTCTTGTCTAGTCCTACACTAGTGCCAAACCCCAAAACATGTGCGCTTTTACCCTCCAGTTTGTGCCTGTATGTTACCCGACTATTTAGATTGTAAGCTCTACGGGGCAGGGACCTCCTTCCTACTGTGTCTCATACCACATGGCACTTACTCCCTGTGTATTTATACTTATTTATTGTATTTATTATAACACTTGTCCTCCCTGTGTGTAATTGTGTATATTGTAAGATTGTACAGCGCTGCGTACCCTTGTGGCGCTTTATAAATAAAGTTATATATAAACAAGGGCTTTGTTCAAAGTACAGGTGTGCTGAAAAAGTGGATGGGGCTTGGAGCAGGGTAATTTGCGTTAACAAGGGCTGCTGGAAAAGACTACAATTGTTTATTTTCTTATTTAATGTTTGTGATTAGAGAAGTGCATGAGGCCCCCAGTGGGTTTTCACATGCGGAAATTAGGGGAGTAACTGGATTCTGGTCTAGACATGCTCTTCTTTCTTAGGGAGCAGCACTGGTTCTAATCTGGAAGATCAGAAGGGGAAAAACTGAACAAACTAACACAAGGCATGATAAATATAGCTAAGGAATAGCAATATTAGTATTATCTGTAGAGATAATCTTATACCAAAGCCAAATGTGGGAATCCCCCAGCAAAAAAAGGAAAGTTGTGCTCAACCACTAAATTTTAAACCTTTAGGCAGGGGTTCAATGAGGCTGTGACCACAAAATACATATAGACAACAACAAGAGCCCCTCTGCACTCACCCATTACCAATATATATAGGCATTAACCCATTCTGTGCATTAAGCTACCAAGCAATGCCTCCCCTTTAAGCAAAACAGGGATTGTTTGTCCATACATTGCAATATACTTCAAGCTGGCCAACTACGTCAAAGTCTTCCCTTCTGGTCTCTCTATGGGAGACTTTCCTTGGAGCTGCAGAGTGCCATTGAGCCCTATGGGAGACTTTCCTTGGGCCAGGTTGGAGCTGCAGAGTGCCATTGAGCCCTATGGGAGACTTTCCTTGGGCCGGGTTGGAGCTGCAGAGTGCCATTGAGCCCTATGGGAGACTTTCCTTGGGCCGGGTTGGAGCTGCAGAGTGCCATTGAGCCCTATGGGAGACTTTCCTTGGGCCGGGTTGGAGCTGCAGAGTGCCATTGAGCCCTATGGGAGGCTTTCCTTGGGCCGGGTTGGAGCTGCAGAGTGCCATTGAGCCCTATGGGAGGCTTTCCTTGGGCCGGGTTGGAGCTGCAGAGTGCCATTGAGCCCTATGGGAGACTTTCCTTGGGCCGGGTTGGAGCTGCAGAGTGCCATTGAGCCCTATGGGAGACTTTCCTTGGGCCGGGTTGGAGCTGCAGAGTGCCATTGAGCCCTATGGGAGACTTTCCTTGGGCCAGGTTGGAGCTGCAGAGTGCCATTGAGTCCTATGGGAGGTTTTCCTTGGGCCGGGTTGGAGCTGCAGAGTGCCATTGAGCCCTATGGGAGACTTTCCTTGGGCCGGGTTGGAGCTGCAGAGTGCCATTGAGCCCTATGGGAGACTTTCCTTGGGCCGGGTTGGAGCTGCAGAGTGCCATTGAGCCCTATGGGAGGCTTTCCTTGGGCCGGGTTGGAGCTGCAGAGTGCCATTGAGCCCTATGGGAGACTTTCCTTGGGCCGGGTTGGAGCTGCAGAGTGCCATTGAGCCCTATGGGAGACTTTCCTTGGGCCGGGTTGGAGCTGCAGAGTGCCATTGAGCCCTATGGGAGGCTTTCCTTGGGCCGGGTTGGAGCTGCAGAGTGCCATTGAGCCCTATGGGAGACTTTCCTTGGGCCGGGTTGGAGCTGCAGAGTGCCATTGAGCCCTATGGGAGACTTTCCTTGGGTCGGGTTGGAGCTGCAGAGTGCCATTGAGCCCTATGGGAGACTTTCCTTGGGCCGGGTTGGAGCTGCAGAGTGCCATTGAGCCCTATGGGAGACTTTCCTTGGGCCGGGTTGGAGCTGCAGAGTGCCATTGAGCCCTATGGGAGACTTCCAAAATCATGCACAGAAGGATCAAAGTCAGAAAGGTTTTTGCCCCGTTTATGATCGTCCAGAGAACTAACAGTGTAAGTTGGCAGGGACTTTTGCCTTTCATTCTTAACTACAGTTAAGGCAAAGATACACTGGTGATTTTTTGCAGAGAATTTACAGCGGCTAAATATCAGCACATTGAGCTTGTAACTGTGTAGTTACATTTGTAAGTAAATAAAGCAGTAGAAAATGTGCACTAGTCAATATGACCCTAAGTGCAAGACTGAGAACACAGTATGAAAATCTTGTAGATTGCACAATTTTTTTTTTTTTACAATATACATCCCTTCCTGCACAGGGGAAACAAGCCAAATATGTTTTCTCTTCTGTTATGTCATTAGGGCCCCTGTTAATATAAATATACTTTCCCTTTTCTGCCCAGCAACTGTGCCTGAGAAGGCTCCTGCTTTCCCATTGGAGAGATCACGTAACCCTGACCAATCAGTGGAAAAGTTTGACTCACAAAAATGAAACTAATATTCCATTGTGTGAATATGACGGGAACATGGCTGGTATCCTCCCTCTGGTGTTTCTGATCTTTAGCCTGGGGACTTCTGTTGTGTATTCTGGTGAGTAATAATAATATTATCAAGGATAATAACTAAGAAGATAATGATAATAACTAAGAAGCTGATTAATATCATGTTAATACATAGTTATACCTACAAGTAGACACAATAACAAAAGAATATCCATGACTTGCTTGCTAGTAGCTGGAATAATTATTTACTTTTATGCTTTTTTTTACATAATCAGACACAAATATACACACAACTACATGTAAAGACAAATACCCGCCCCCCCCCCCCCCCCCCGGTGAAAATATTCTGTTGAGAATTTTTAGTTTTCTTAAGGTTACAATTGTTACTAAGTAGAAAATGTATCATTAACAGAAAGCTCCCAAATACCCCAGGGTCTGGCAAGAAGTACATTTGTACCCTGCTCACAGTTGGGGCCCTCACAGATGTAGTTAGTGGAGGGGGTAATGGGCTATGTGGTACTAAATCGTCTGTAACACAGACACTTGGTCTGATAGTGGCCCTTATCTACAGTACAGGCTTTGGACACAAACACAGCCACCATCATGCCTAAGGAGTTTAGGAACCTAGACTTTCTACACTTTGTTTCAGAAATTAACCCTATATATATATATATATATATTAACTTTTCCTTAACCCATAGAAAGACAAACCATACACCTCTCCTAAGAACTGCAAAAGTTTATCTTGATGTGGCGCAATGTGACATTGCATTTTTTGGATATATATCTGCATTAGCCCCTTCCCCCTTTTTCTTATTTCAGTACCACCCCTCTTGTTTATTAACAGCATTAATAGATTAAAAAAAAGGAGTTTAGAAACCCAGACATGTACAAGGTTTTTTTACCAACCAACTTTTCAGAACATGAATATTTTCCAAATTTCACTTCCCTTAATCCATTAATACAAGATATTATCTTTTACCCTATTGCATATAATTGGTGCAATTTTTTGGCAGGCATGGATTCACAGTAAATTTTAACCATTGTATGTATGTATGTATAACTTTATTTATAAAGCGCCACAAGGGTACGCAGTGCTGTACAATCTTACAATATACACAATTACACACAGGGAGGACAAGTGTTATAATAAATACAATACATATATATAAATACACAGGGAGTAAGTGCCATGTGGTATGAGACACAGTAGGAATTCCCCGTAGAGCTTACAATCTGAGTGGTTGGGTAACATACAGGCACAAACTGGAAGGTAAGAGGCACCAGGTATGGGCATTTGCCCTAAAGTGCAGGACTGGGCAAAATAATGTTTTAGTGCCCCAGAAGGTACAGTCTGAGTTTTATCTTAATGAGAGTGGGTGAGTGTTCCCTACGGAGGGATTCAGGTATAGAGTTCCAGAGGAAAGGGCAGCGAGATAGAAAGGGTTAAGATGAGAGAGTGCAGTGGGTGTGGATGGGGTAAAGAGACGGAGGCTCTGAGAGGAGCAGAGGAGATGACCAGGAACGTGCAGGGAGACCAGTGAGGGAATGTAGTGAGGAGCAGGGAGACCAGTGAGGGAATGTAGTGAGGAGCAGGGAGACCAGTGAGGGAATGTAGTGAGGAGCAGAGGAGACCAGTGAGGGAATGTAGTGAGGAGCAGGGAGACCAGTGAGGGAATATAGTGAGGGGAAGGGAGACCAGTGAGGGAATGTAGTGAGGAGCAGGGAGACCAGTGAGGGAATGTAGTGAGGAGCAGTAAGACCAGTGAGGGAATGTAGTGAGGAGCAGGGAGACCAGTGAGGGAATGTAGTGAGGAGCAGGAGACCAGTGAGGGAATGTAGTGAGGAGCAGGGAGACCAGTGAGGGAATGTAGTGAGGAGCAGAGGAGTGAGGGAATGTAGTGAGGAGCAGAGGAGTGAGGGAATGTAGTGAGGAGCAGGGAGACCAGTGAGGGAATGTAGTGAGGAGTAGGGAGACCAGTGAGGGAATGTAGTGAGGAGCAGGGAGACCAGTGAGGGAATGTAGTGAGGAGTAGGGAGACCAGTGAGGGAATGTAGTGAGGAGCAGGGAGACCAGTGAGGGAATGTAGTGAGGAGTAGGGTGACCAGTGAGGGAATGTAGTGAGGAGCAGAGGAGTGAGGGAATGTAGTGAGGAGCAGAGGACTGAGGGAATGTAGTGAGGAGCAGGGAGACCAGTGAGGGAATGTAGTGAGGAGTAGGGAGACCAGTGAGGGAATGTAGTGAGGAGCAGAGGAGTGAGGGGCTTTGAATGTTAGCAGAAGGATTCTGGCAGCCATGCAAGAGAGAATAGAATTGACAAAAGAAATCAGCAAAGTCCTGGGGGTTTGTGTTCAGATACGATTGATTCATTAGGTGAAGGATGGAGTAGTGCATTAAATATGGAGAATAATTGCCGTGGGTTTGATTTATTATTATTTATAAGTGTATTATAGTATACTTGCTTGGCCTGGGATAGGGCAGTATTGAGGCACACCATAAGAAATTTATAGTGGAGGAAATCTGCTTTCGCACGAGATTTTCTCCAAATGCGCTCAGCAGATTGTGCACAGGAGCAGAAATAATGTCCGAGGGTTAAGCCAGGGACGGGGGTTGTGGGCACGATGGGGAGCATGGGTGTTTATTGCGGATGATAAAACAGAGTTGTAGCTATTTACCAGTAACTCAGGATCAGAGGAAGCACAGAAGGAGGAGAGGCTAGAGCTAAGAGAGTTAGAGAGAGAAGTTATATCAACCATTCGAGTGTTGCTAATCAGGGTTTTAGGCTGAGAGTTAGTAGAAGGAGACACGTGCGAGATAGAAAAAGAGATAAGATGATGATCTGAAAGAGGAAAAGGCTCACTGTTAAATGTAGATAGATCTAGATTTTTGGAAAACACCAGATGTAGGAAATGACTATCCTTATGGGTAGCTGTATTAGTCCCACTGCCGGAGATCAAAGGAGGAGGTTAGATGGAGAAATCGAGAGGGCCAGGGCTGAGAGGGGTCATCTATATGGCAATTGAAATCTCCCAAAATGATTGCAGGGGTGTCAGAGCATAGAAAAAAAGAGAGCCAGGATTCAAAGTCAGAGAGAAACGTAGCCAAGGATTTTGAAGAAGGAGGTCTGTAAACAACTGCCCCCCCCCCCCCCGCACAGAGAGAGGGTGGAACAGCTGAACTGCATGCACCTCAAAAGAAAGAAACCTGAAAGTAGGGGGTATAGGGATTAGTTTAACCCGGCAATGAGGGGAGAGCAGAACCCCTACCCCTCCCCCACGGCCAGTAATGCGGGGAGTGTGAGAGAGGGAAAGGCCGCCATAGGAGAGAGCTGCCTCAATAGCATTATCATTCTGAGAGAGCCAGGTCTCTGTTATGGCAAACAGGTGAAAAGACTTGGAGCAAAACAGATCATGAATTAATTGGCTTTGTTAGTTTCAGAGCGGGTATTGAGAAGGGCATAAGGGAAGGGGAGGTAAGAACAGGAGAGAGTGGGAATTTGGATAAGATTAGACAGGTTAGTAGTATGTGAGGGTTTTACCAGAAGAGAAGCATTGCGTGGGTGATAGCAGATAGGTATACAGCAGATAGGTATATAGCAGATAGGTATATGGCAGGGACCAGGATTAGGAGAGATATCGCGTGCGGCAAGTAGGAGCAGTAAGGAGAGGGAGAGGAGGTGGGAGAGTGATTTGAATTTTTTAAGCTTTTGCGGGGTATTAGTTATATAGATTATAAGAGCAGCAGTGTGTAGAATGGAGCAGAGAGGAAGATATTGCTATGGAGTAGGGACAGGCAGCTGGGGGGCTAAAGGAAGACGTTACCTTTGGAAGCACAAACATGAAAGATAAAACTAATAAGAGCAATGACATTATGCAGGTATATCCAGGAAACTGGGTCCCGATTCACATGGACTGAGGCTAGACGGTCTTCTGCCGTTGCTCCCTAATTGCTCCTCTTGTTAAACTCCCTATTCATTTCACTTGGGAAGGATTCACTCATGCGCTGCTTTCCCAAATGAGGTTCTTAAGATATAGGGAGAGCAAACTGGGCCTGAACACAGGACTGGGGAATCAGAGCTGATATATAGATACATGCACTCCTCACTACACTGGACAGCATAGACCACAATACTTTTTATGTCCCTTCTGTATTGGGTATTTTGGGTGTACCAACTTCGGTTTCAGCATGTTGCTTGGTTCAGTGGAACCATAAGGAATGGATATAAACAGGTAAGATGAAATAACTTCTTTCCCACATTTCCCTCAAAATATGCTCACTGCTCAGGATTGTACTGCCTTCAGCCCTTTCCATCTAAGTGATCAACAAACTCTTTTGCTGAGTGCCCTACTCCACAAGGAACTCCAACACCGATTATGCAGGATGTGATAATTGCCATCATTGGAACATTAGAGAAACAGGTTGGCACTCTAGAGTACCACACGGTCTCTATTGCTGCCCACATTTTTATATTAGCAAGTGTTTACTACCTCCACCACTTCCTCCCCCCCATTTTAATGGGAGACTTTAGAACTGTCCTCAACCCTGCAGCTGACAGGCTGAGAATACTTGGGGAGAATTAGCAGCCCATCGGGACTGGTTTAGAGCCAGAAATGGATTTGTGAAGGTGGTTTTACCCTTCCACACAATAGTACTCATGCTAGGAAGGCCCTTAACGGTCCCTGTCTGTTATGTTTTCATAACTCACCGGTGCTTCCTTAACAGGCAATGAATTAAAGAGTTTGATGCATGCCTTAGAGACTGTGTGATCTGGGAGAGGCTGAGGATCAATATGCAGTTGATACAAGCTCCAGTAGAAAAATGGGGTCTTGCCCTTCCAAAATTCCTGATGGACTTTTATGCCAGCAAAGGAGTATGCATGCCTGGAGGTGGCTCAACCCAGACCCAAATAACCAGGCCATGGTCAACCAATTGCATAGAGGTCTTCCCACAATATATATCATGACCTGTTCCGTGAAAACTGCAACTCATTCATAGGACTGTGGTGTCTGCTTCACCGACTAGCTGCCAGCTACCTTTCCCAGTCAAAAGCTGACCTACACAGCATAAGGATGTCCAGATAAGTTTGGGAACATGGAACACATGTCTGGCAGATACACAAATAGGAGACCCTTCCCTCTAACTCTAGGTACAGCCCATTTGCATCGAGAGGCCCCTATAACTGGAGAGGCCCCAATGGACATTTGTATAGTTCTAACCTTTATTAAGTCATAATACAACAGATCTTAGATTGCACATCTTTTGTGGGATACACTGTTACTCCATGAATAGTACATCATTGATCTATACATTCTTCTTTATTTTGTTTTCCTTTTTTATGTGTACGATTACATGATATTCGTCAATGTTATTGTTACAAAACAATCAAAATAAATATTTGCCTTTGTTTTACAGCTCTTACACTCCTGTTTCAGTTAAATATTGTTTCTCTTTGTATGGTATCATTATAAACTGTAAACCAAGCCTATTTTTGTTTCCATAGGAAGTCACACTCTACACTATGATGTCACTATTGTATCAGCACCGACCCCTGGGGTCCCTCGGTATTTAGTTAGCATGTATGTAGATGGCGTGCAGTATGGGAAGTACAACAGTGACATACGCCATGCCGAGGCTTTATATCCGTCCCTGAGGGCACTTTCTGAGCACATAGAAAGGCAAACTCAGTATGCTCAGGAACATGAAATGAGGCAAAGACACAGGCTGAATTTTCTAAAGGGATATTTAAATACAAAAGGTAAGTGTAAAATACCTTGCATTTCCACATAGTTGTGCTCTGCGCCACTGTATTCGCTTGGCCCCTCTTGGCACATTTTGATTCAAGGAAACAGTGAATCTACTGCCACCTCCAAAGGTGACAGTATCTCCAGGAGACCCTAGTGTCCTGTGTCAACAGCTGAAGCACATTTGGGTCTTATGAATCCCATAGTTGTCACTTTGACGTGGAGCACCAGAAATAGTAAAATCCAAACACTGAAAAGATTTAGTGCAACTGTGTCCGATTCGCATTAAAGTGTAAGAATATCCTAACTCACTGGCTGCAATTTTATCAGACAGATGCATCAGATGCAGGAATTTGAATGTAAAAAAATATGTGGAGAAATGCTGCATTGTGAGTAAAAAATATGGAGAAAATTGCACACTGCACATAAGAAGCAGTATAAATACAATCAGATGAAAATTCTGTACCATTTCTGAAATAATCAAGTTACTCTTCACTCTCAACATCTGTCTCTCAACAATCTCTCTTCATGCAGGAGTCGGGGTCAGATCTTGATTGACATTTATGTTTAATATAGAATTTGTGGGGTGCTCCCTTTTGCCTAGAAGATGTATTTGAGCTCATTTTTTTTAAATAACTGACTCCAACACTAATCCTCCATGTAGAGAGACATTATTTGAGCTGGAGCTGGTTATCTTGAAAGAGTGAGCTCTAGGCAAGGGACTCCACTTCTTATGATGTATTAGACCTAAATGTCAAAATCAAAATCTGACTCTTTCTTTGTTAAAGAAAATGAAGAGAAATGGGTTGCTAAGAGAGGGATAGCGAAGAGTAACTTTATAAATATTTTTTCGAAACTGATGCAAAAATTTGCCACAACAAAAAGTCAGTCGCGTATCAGGCTTACCAGGTAGGATCAGGCGTGTAGAGAGAGAGACCCACGAGCGCCCCACACAGCCCAAAGCTCACCTGAGGATGGTACAGGGAGCTGAGGGAGTGACGAGTAGCCGGTGAGGCCGGAAACGAGGTACACAAGGATGAGACGAAGGCTTGGTCAGGCAGATCCAGGTCGAGTCAGGCAGCAGAGGTTCTTAAACGGTAAACAGGCCAAAATCAGGAACAGAGAGTAGTCGGAAGGTCAAAAGCAGAACAGGGTCAAACCGAGGTATCAGGAACAGGAACAGGCTAGGTATCTTAGGAGTGGACCGTGATACCCAGGCACTGATAGGCATTGTAACCAGCCTTAAATAGCCCAGGGGGGAAGGCGTCAAGACGCACGCAATGCACCTGACGTGCGTCAAGACGCACGCCGCGTAACGCTATACGTGCGCGTAATTTCACCGTACGTGCTCGCGAAAAGTCGCCGCGCATGTACGCGATCCATCTCAATGGATCCGCGCGCATAATCGCGCGCGCACCAGGACGAGACGCGAGAATACGCACAATGCGACGCGACGTTCAGGTCGCGACACGCACTGAGCGACGAAAACCATGCCGACGGCGGACAACGCGGCGAACACGGTGAGTATCCTAACAGTCGTGGTCACGTTGAAAAAGTTGCGCTCGTCGCAAACAACCCACAGCCCCATCAAAATAGTCACACGCATAAAAGTCGTGTGGTAGCCACATTTTGTGAATTTTTAGCTGTTTTGCAAATATTCCTGCTTATAAAAATTTGATTTAGTTTAATTCCCCTACGATCTCCTACTCTCACTTGTGACAACTCAATGATGCACAGAAAGTAAAGAGAGCCCAATCCTTACAAGTGTCAATGATGAAAAAGCAGCAGCACTCCGGTTATGTTGAAATAAAAGTGACTTTTACTCAAGTGCACAAGGCAACATTTTGGGCATCAACCCAGCCCTTTATTAAGCCTAATCATACAAATACAATCAAGTGTTATATACCACACAGGAATATAAGTCCACACAGGAATATAAGTCCACACAGGAATATAAGTCCACACAGGAATAGGCTGATACACACAGCTGCAAAGGGTAACCCCAAATAGTTACTTTAACTCATGGTTAGCCGATAGGGGTGTCCCACCCAGGGCCGGATTTACCAATTGGCCGCCCAGAGGCCGCCCCCGCTCGCACGCCCCCCCCCCGCAGTGGGCATGCGTGTGTGAACAAGGGGAGGCGGGGTTTACGCGCGCATGCGCGAACAGTGCGCATGCGCTGTAGGCCAAACATGCATACGGAGCAGTGGGGAGAAGTCCCCATTGCTCCGTATGGGGACAAAACTTTTACAATTTTGGTGCGGCGGGGCGGCATGCTGCCCCCAGGTTTCTGCTGCCCTAGGCCCGGGCCTTTGGGGCCTTTCCACAAATCCGGGCCTGGTCCCACCCAGGGTACACTCCTCTTAGATAAGATAAGGTTCCCACAGTTGGTCGGAACCAAAGCTCTAGTCCAGTGCAGGAAAGAATCTGAATCTTTTATCCCTGGGGCAGTGTATTTTAGAATTCCCCCTTCAGAAGAATGCTGGAGGGGGGAAGGGACAGAGTCCATTCTGATTGGCTCAGTTATCCGAAACCTGTGCTCAGTCCCCTCTCACGTGCACAGAGGCGCTAGGGTGGAGTCTTTTGTTCAGCTCACGTGCACAGCTTGCTTTGGAGGGAAATTCCAGGAACCAGAGATGCAATATAAACTGGGGGTGGGGAAAGCTGGGCCCGACCTGGGCAATACTTCTAACATAGGGGAGTAGTTCTGTGTTATAACAATAAGTATCTTACTTCAATGTATTTCATCAACAACAAATTCTTCTGGCTCCAATGCCACACTCAGGGGGCAAATCACCCCTCAATTGTTAGGGATCAGGAGCTTCCACATCTTTAAAGCTTACTGTCCTAAAAAGAAAAACATTTCAAAGATTAAAAATTGAACAAAAACACTCCTCTTCCTGTGGGTATATAACACTTGATTGTATTTGTAGTATGAGGCTTGATAAAGGGCTGGGTTGATGCCCAAAACGTTGCCTTGTGCACTTAAGTAAAAGTCACTTTTTTCAACATTACCGGAGTGCTGCTGCTTTTTCATCATTGATACAGTTTTACCCGGGCAGAGGGTTCAGCGTGCACCTGGGGCTACATTAAGCCGTTTTGTCCACCGTGTAGCACACTTTAATTGGTTTCAATCCTTACAAGTGGACACCCACTTTCATGCTATTGTCCAAACATGTAACCAGGAATGGAACTAGGGGAAGGTAAAAAAGGTCATGTGCCTAGAGCTTACAACCAATGGGTGTGCAGGAACCCACGGCTCATACCTCTGCTCCCTTCTCTAACTCTGGGCTGCACATCCAGAACTGCACTGAGGAGCAAACAGGTGGGGTTGTTGGCAAGCAGTGAGGGGAAAGGGGTTGGTGGCATCTTGTCTTCTTGGCACCGAAAGCTGAGTGTGTACGGTTGTATTGCAGGTAATGGTAATATCTACCAGAGGAGGCTTGCCTGTGAGCTGTATGAAGATGGCACCATTGGTGGATATGAGGAGATTGCCTTTGATGGAAAGGAGTTTTTCAGTTTCGATAAGGAGAGAGTGGTGTATGTGCCTGTAACACAGGAGGCTGCGATGTTATCGTACCTATGGAATATACGTTATGATCCCACTGATACTAAGATATACATGGAGAATGACTGCATTGAGCATATAAAGCTGTATCTCCCTTATATATCCACTGACTTGGAGAAGAAAAGTAAGAATGTTTAAATAGCATTACACCTTTAATTAATTTGTTTCACTACTTTAATATATGTAGCACAGTTCCAAAGGGAACTAAAAAAGGAGGAGGAAAAAAGGTATTGCTGGAGTCTAGTGCTGCTATACATGTGTAGTTTCCTCACTTCTTGGCAGTATTAATAGTATTAATGGTATGCCTATGAGCAAGGAAGGGATGGGCATGCCTAGTATCCAATAGGATTAATGGTATGCCTATGAGCAAGGAAGGGATGGGCATGCCTAGTATCCAATAGGATTAATGGTATGCATATGAGCAAGGAAGGGATGGGCATGCCTAGTATCCAATAGGATTAATGGTATGCCTATGAGCAAGGAAGGGATGGGCATACCTAGTATCCAATAGGATTAATGGTATGCCTATGAGCAAGGAAGGGATGGGCATGCCTAGTATCCAATAGGATTAATGGTATGCATATGAGCAAGGAAGGGATGGGCATGCCTAGTATCCAATAGGATTAATGGTATGCCTATGAGCAAGGAAGGGATGGGCATGCCTAGTATCCAATAGGATTAATGGTATACATATGAGCAAGGAAGGGATGGGCATGCCTAGTATCCAATAGGATTAATGGTATACATATGAGCAAGGAAGGGATGGGCATGACTAGTATCCAATAGGATTAATGGTGTGCATATGAGCAAGGAAGGGATGGGCATGCCTAGTATCCAATAGGATTAATGGTATGCCTATGAGCAAGGAGGGGATGGGCATGCCTAGTATCCAATAGGATTAATGGTATGCATATGAGCAAGGAGGGGATGGGCATGCCTAGTATCCAATAGGATTAATGGTGTGCATATGAGCAAGGAAGGGATGGGCATGACTAGTATCCAATAGGATTAATGGTGTGCATATGAGCAAGGAAGGGATGGGCATGCCTAGTATCCAATAGGATTAATGGTATGCCTATGAGCAAGGAAGGGATGGGCATGACTAGTATCCAATAGGATTAATGGTGTGCATATGAGCAAGGAAGGGATGGGCATACCTAGTATCCAATAGGATTAATGGTATACGTATGAGCAAGGAAGGGATGGGTATGACTAGTATCCAATAGGATTAATGGTGTGCATATGAGCAAGGAAGGGATGGGCATGCCTAGTATCCAATAGGATTAATGGTATGCCTATGAGCAAGGAAGGGATGGGCATGCCTAGTATCCAATAGGATTAATCGTAAGAGATAAAGAGAGAGAGCATGCTCAATAGCGAATATGATGAATTCACATCAGTGATCAAGAAGAGAAGAAAAGGATTAAGACAAAGAGGGAAGGACTCGCTTTCCCCATCAGTCTCTAAAAAACAAAATGGATGAGCTACAGACTAGATGTTATGAAGAATATTCTCCTCTGCCCTCTGTACATTCTACTGTCGCAAAGCAATCCTATTCTAACTAACTAACAGGCTTCCCCAGGGAGGTGCTAACAATGTAAAGAATGTCCAGAAGCCTTTGAAGATGGTAAGGCCTTTTTTTTAAGCAAAATTAAAAATTATATACTGTTCCAAACAGGTTATTTATTAAAGCCAAAAAGTTGCTGCTGCACTCTGGGGACAAACAGGTATCCTTTATTCCGTATCGATGATTTGGCCCTCACTGGGGTCTTTGTCAAGGGAATACAATTCAATTAAACAGTGACTAAAACAGACTCGCCCCAGGACACTCACAGCAGCTCCCCCCATCCTCAAGTATGTTTGTGGCATCCTTTATTTCATCTGCAAAAATCTAAAAATTAGGAGAAAAAAAAGCTTCAGCAGATTTACTGCAAACCATTTTTATTTTTGATCCTTTATTTCATATTGTGGTCCTAACTGGGGCCTTTACATAGCTACGTTGAGTTCAAAAAAGACTAAAGTCCATAAAATTTAACCCTTCCATATAAACCCCGGTGCTCTTACCGACCTCTCTCTCCACTCACATACAGACCCACACTGACCTATCCACTCACATACAGACCCATACTGACCTATCTATCCACTCACATACAGACCCACACTGACCCATCTATCCACTCACATACAGACCCACACTGACCTATCCACTCACATACAGACCCATACTGACCTATCTATCCACTCACATACAGACCCACACTGACCTATCTATCCACTCACATACAGACCCACACTGACCTATCTATACACTCACATACAGACCCATACTGACCTATCTATACACTCACATACAGACCCATACTGACCTATCCACTCACATACAGACCCATACTGACCTATCCACTCACATACAGACCCATACTGACCTATCCACTCACATACAGACCCATACTGACCTATCTATCCACTCACATACAGACCCACACTGACCTATCCACTCACATACAGACCCATACTGACCTATCCACTCACATACAGACCCACACTGACCTATCTATCCACTCACATACAGACCCACACTGACCTATCTATACACTCACATACAGACCCACACTGACCTATCTATCCACTCACATACAGACCCACACTGACCTATCCACTCACATACAGACCCACACTGACCTATCCACTCACATACAGACCCATACTGACCTATCTGTACACTCACATACAGACCCACACTGACCTATCCACTCACATACAGACCCATACTGACCTATCCACTCACATACAGACCCATACTGACCTATCTATACACTCACATACAGACCCATACTGACCTATCTATCCACTCACATACAGACCCATACTGACCTATCCACTCACATACAGACCCATACTGACCTATCTATCCACTCACATACAGACCCACACTGACCTATCCACTCACATACAGACCCACACTGACCTATCTATCCACTCACATACAGACCCACACTGACCTATCTATCCACTCACATACAGACCCATACTGACCTATCTATCCACTCACATACAGACCCACACTGACCTATCTATCCACTCACATACAGACCCATACTGACCTATCTATCCACTCACATACAGACCCATACTGACCTATCTATCCACTCACATACAGACCCATACTGACCTATCTATCCACTCACATACAGACCCATACTGACCTATCCACTCACATACAGACCCATACTGACCTATCTATCCACTCACATACAGACCCACACTGACCTATCTATCCACTCACATACAGACCCACACTGACCTATCTATCCACTCACATACAGACCCATACTGACCTATCTATCCACTCACATACAGACCCACACTGACCTATCTATACACTCACATACAGACCCACACTGACCTATCTATACACTCACATACAGACCCATACTGACCTATCTATCCACTCACATACAGACCCACACTGACCTATCCACTCACATACAGACCCATACTGACCTATCCACTCACATACAGACCCATACTGACCTATCTATCCACTCACATACAGACCCACACTGACCTATCCACTCACATACAGACCCATACTGACCTATCTATACACTCACATACAGACCATACTGACCTATCCACTCACATACAGACCCATACTGACCTATCTATACACTCACATACAGACCCATACTGACCTATCTATACACTCACATACAGACCCACACTGACCTATCTATCCACTCACATACAGACCCATACTGACCTATCTATCCACTCACATACAGACCCACACTGACCTATCTATCCACTCACATACAGACCCATACTGAACTATCCACTCACATACAGATCCATACTGACCTATCTATCCACTCACATACAGACCCATACTGACCTATCTATCCACTCACATACAGACCCACACTGACCTATCCACTCACATACAGACCCATACTGACCTATCTATCCACTCACATACAGACCCATACTGACCTATCTATCCACTCACATACAGACCCACACTGACCTATCCCCTCATATACAGACCCACACTGACCTATCTATACACTCACATACAGACCCATACTGACCTATCTATACACTCACATACAGACCCATACTGACCTATCTATACACTCACATACAGACCCATACTGACCTATCTATACACTCACATACAGACCCACACTGACCTATCTATCCACTCACATACAGACCCACACTGACCTATCTATCCACTCACATACAGACCCACACTGACCTATCTATCCACTCACATACAGACTCATACTGACCTATCTATCCACTCACATACAGACCCATACTGACCTATCTATACACTCACATACAGACCCACACTGACCTATCTATCCACTCACATACAGACCCACACTGACCTATCTATCCACTCACATACAGACCCACACTGACCTATCTATACACTCACATACAGACC